>NC_136491.1:16113994-16191494 GCF_053919585.1 Euprymna scolopes | reverse complement strand
AAAACCGATGACGAGGGGAGGTTCTGATATGATTTTGCCACTGCCTATGACCTCACTCAGATTGTTAAAGAACCCACCCGTGTGCCCGATAATACCGGTCAGTATGCAAGCTTTCTAGACCTTTTTCTCTCCACTTCCCCTGCGCTATGTTCATGTTCCGTTCTATCTCCTCTGGGATCCTCCGACCACTCCGTTATAGCAGTTAAGATAAAAATGAAATGTAATAAGTCTTCAGACGTACCTCTCCACCGTACTGTATATCGATGCTCTATGGCTGACTGGGATAGCTTCCGTAGATTCATATCTGACCTACCTCTGCATTCCATGTTTAAAAAGGATGTGTCCTCTATAGTATCAGACTTGACCGAATGATTAATTGTAGGCATAGACCGATTCATACCATCCAAAAAATTCTAAAAAAAACCTAACAGCCAGCCATGTTTTCCCTCTGAATGTGCTGCTGCCATCGCGTACAGAAATCACTTTTTCCATAGCTACCAACGTAATAGATGTACTGAGACTAAAACTGCTTTCAGGACTGCCAGCAACCACTGTAAAAGAGTAATAAAAAATGCAAGAGAGCTATATGCTCAGTCCGTTAAATCCAAAGTAGTTGAACAATGGCTTGGTCCCCACCAGTTCTGGCAAATAGCAAACAGGATCTTGAACAGAAGCGTGCATTCTATCCCAACTATCATCAATAGACCTGAGATCATCTCATCAGCATCAGACAAGGCCAGACTATTTGCCAAGAACTTTGAAGCTAACTCTACCCTATGCGACAAGGGCCATCAACTCTCCATATTTCCTCCTATAACAGACAACACGCTATGCAACATACAAATATCTGTGCGTGAGGTCGCCAAGCTAATCAAGAGCCTTGATTCCAGTAAAGCAACTGGCCCTGACGGCATTCCAGTTATAGTGCTGAAAAAGCTCCAACCAGGACTTGCCCCCATACTTACAAAACTGTTTAAGCGTTGCCTTAATGAGAAGTGCTTTCAAACACACTGGAAAACATTATCAGTATGCCTTGTATTTAAGAATTCAGGTGAAAAGTCATCTCCCTCTCAGTACAGACCAATAAGTCTCCTGTGTGTTATGAGTAAGTTGTTAGAATCCATATTAAATAAAGAAGTAGTCAACCACCTCAACAGATGCAATATGGTTTCCGCTCTGCAAGATCTACAGCAGATGTGCTGACGGTTATATCTCATAGGATTAGTGAATCTCTTGACAAAGGCTTCCTTTCCAGGGCAATTGCTCTTGACATATCGAAGACTTCGATAAGGTATGGCATAAGGGCCTACTTCACAAGATTTCCAGCTATGGTATCACTGGAAATGTTTTCTCAATTATTAAATCATTTCTCTCTGATAGGCTCATAAGAGTAGTGGTTGATGGGCAGAAATCAGAGGCCCACAGTATTAATGCTGGAGTCCCTCAGGGGTCAATCCTGAGCCCAACTCTCTTCCTGATCTACATCAATGATCTCCCAAAACACATACTTAAATCATTCGTTGACATCTGTGCTGATGACACGACCATCTATGGCAACACATCAAAAGTCGTAAATGACAAAGTTCTCTCTAATTCTCTCTCCTCTAATCTTGAGTGCGTGGTACAGTGGGGGAAGAGGTCTGGTCACTTTTAATGCATCCAAAACCAAGCTTCTATCTTTACATCATCAACGCTCTGGTCCCAATCTGGCATCAATTGAAATGGATGGCTCTCGTCTTGGGGAGGCTCCATGTTTGACAAGCGCCTGGGCTTGACCTTTACTCCTGATCTGAAATGGAACAAGTACATCAGGTCTGTTGCCAAGGACGCTGGGAAAATGGTGGGATACTTCTACCTCTCCAGAAGATATCTCACTACTGATGCAATTCTCTATCTGTATAATAGCCAAATACGTCCAAGGATGGAGTACTGCTGCCACATCTGGGCAGGAGCTACTAAAACAGCCTATCCTGCCTTGGCAGAGTACAAAATAGACTTCGTGTTTTAGTGGGGTATACCCTTTTCTCTCCCCTCTAGCCTCTCTCCCATAGAAGAGACGTTGCGAACCTGTCTTTGTTTTATCGTTATTTCCATGGCAAGTGCTCGTCTGAGCTCCAATCTCTAGTCCCCCCTCGCCAATCTTTCACGAGAAATATCCGTTTGGCTGAAACTACTGTCAATAATTTTCCCCACTCTTTATCTGTGCCTAAATCCAAACGTAGATTCCATGAGCAGAGCTTCTTTCTCAGAAGTGCACGACTATGGAACTCTCTTCCGTTTGCCTCTTTCCCACCTGACTACAACTTGGATGTCTTCAAGTCCATCATAAATAAATTCCTGATAAACCGCCCTCTTAAGTAAGACACTCTATCAAATCTCCAATGCTAATGATTATTACAATGCTATCTCATTAATTACTGTACACGCAATAACCCTTATCCCTGAGTGGCCTCCGGGCCTTGATAAGTTGTGACTACCATGTAATATACATATATATATATATATATGTATATATATATATATATATGAAACATTTTTTTAAGTTTTTTTTTTTTAAATATCGTTACTTTCAATGTATACCGTTATCGTTTAAAGAGTCTAGATTGTTATTTTAAAAACCAGCCACCGTTTATTTGGAGTTAAGCTCATTTTATCTATTTAACAGGTGCAGAGCATATATAGTGCAAAATTATGTTGAAAATTCAAAGACTCACGTTTTCTTTTTATAACCTTCGTTTATTTCCTGGGGTTTTTCCATTACAGCTGTTTCATTGATGAGTAGGCAATTTTAAAATTTATGTTTCCATAAAAATATCCTGCCCCCATCAACTTCTTCAGGTGTTTATCCATTAGATTTTTACAACAAAAGGTATATTTTTAACATGCTAAACATCGTATTTGGGTAAAAAGTTTTCCAAAACCATGCCTCATCACTTCCTCCATCTTTTGGTGAAGATAGTTTTCCGTTTTAACCCGTAGTTTCGTATTTTTTTATTATCTAGAGCAGATTAGGAAAAATAAATAGTAAAAACGAAACGTATAATATAAGGAAAGAAAAAAGATGCAAGGGAGGTAATCCTAGATATAAAAAAATGATACCATGAGAGTGACGTCCCCTCTAAACATAAGGATCGGGTAATAATAAGAATTCAAACGCCAAACAAAAAAAAACAACATTAAAATAAACACGCATAAATATAAAAATAAAATTATATAAAATTATATGATACTTGAGAAAAAATACGAAACTACGGGTTAAAACGGAAAGCTATTTAATAGTTGGGTTTTATATTTTATCTGTATATTCGTGTACGTGTAAATGCGTGTATGCATATAGGTCGCATCATTTAGTTGATCGTCTAGTGTGTGTATATTTTAACATTTATGCAACAGTTCTATTAGGAAACGATTGACGTGGACGTATCGAAATAGGAGTAGACAACAGTTCTTTTTTAACAGATGTAAATAACACAACACAACCTGAATTATCGATAAACATTTATTCTCATGATCTGGCCGACATTTTCAGAAATTACAATTTAGCTGCCTGAAATGACGCCGCTTCCCGCGTCATGGAAACCGACTCTTGAGTCGTCCGTTTCCTCTGAAGTCCAGCTAACGACTTACTAGACTCTCCCCAAATCTACATACATCACGTGTTTCTTTACGTCACATCATTACGTTTCTTAGATCAACCTAATGTAACCCCAATCTAGTTATTTGTTTATGCAAACCCCAAAATAATGTTTACATCTATTTTCTCTTTTCACATTCCTTTTGCGATTTATATGTCAATCATTTTTTCCCCCAATTTAATTGTTTATTTTTCTAATCAATAATTGATCCAGCGACCAGCCGTCGCTCAAATCAATTTATAATAATAATAATAATAATAATAATAATAATGATGATGTTTTGACCCTTGGCCCTGTTTGCCACACTTAACACAGATACTACGCTATGATCATAGCCTAAAGGGTCATAACATTACACTTATCAATGGTGATTACATTTGTTTTGGACTTCCTTTTGTTGACTATCATGGCTCTTGTGAGCTGCGACGTTGTTTTACTGTGGAAATAATTATATCGTCTATCACATTCTGAAAATAATATATATAAACAGGGTAGAAAAGTGTCGCCCTAAAGAAAACAACACTACAGCTTTATTTAAAAACTTTTATTGAAAGAATCAATTCAAGTAACTTGCTTATGTAGTAGAACTGACATTATTCAATCTGAATCACCGCCTCGATACGAGTCCGGAACTGGGAGCATGATCTGCAATAAAAAAAAAAGAAAACGGGTTTTCATCAAACGGAAATGGAATCATGTCTTTTCTTGCGACACTTTTATCTTTCATCCTTATATATATATATATATATATATATATATATATATATGTATATATTTATGTATATATATATATATATATATATATATATATATATATATATATATATATATATATATAATTATTTTTTTACTATAATAATTGAATACCTACAGACACTAGTGTTTCATCCTTTCGGGATTCTTCAGTGCAGGGTGTCACGATTACTACCAGTCGAACGATATATATATATATATATATATATATATATATATATATATATATATATATATATATATATATATATATATATATATATAGTATTATTCCACATTTTTTATTGGGGAAATGGTATTATCCACTGGAGAGCCATGTATTTAACAGCTGTCCTGTTTTTAAATCTTCGAAACAGCTACATGGTAAGCAGCTGAGTATCCCCGTTTTCTATTTACAAAATTTTAGTTTAGGTTTGCTTTTTTATCCTTACATAGATAAATTCTTATTTAAAATTGAAGACTTTTGAGAAATCGGCTTATGCAAGTATTAAATCTATTTCTTTTTAATAATTTTAGTTAATATATATATATATATATTATTATTATTATTATTATTATTATTATTATTATTATTATTATTATTAAAAATAAAATATATAGTAGTTTCTAATTGAGCTCTTGCAAACTTAAATTAGATAATATTGATATTTACTTTTTATATAATTATGTTTTAAATATTTGGCCATCGGGCCGAGATCAAAGTGTAGCTTCTATTCTGCAAATGCTGCACTTTAGATAATTTGTACCAGTCAATGGAGGGGAAACTCTCTATACTGGGGCAATTATTATTTTTGGTAACCAGAGTGCCCCCTTTTTGCCTACTTTTATGGGAGCTGGTTTTTACCCCATATTAAAAACGGCCTTGTGCCGAATTTGCTTTGGTGGGGAAGCAAATAAATGCGATATATTTACACTGTATAAATATTAGTAAATTGCCAAGCAATTATAACTTATATGCAGAATGAACAATATAGAAAAACACTAAGATGGCCGGAACACAAAAAGATGTTAAATGCATTTTAAAAAAGTAAGGAGTTAGTTTCGTATCCACAACCTTACTAAACGCATGTTAGATATAACCCTAGTTAACATATTACAGATAATAAACATTAGTTTAAAAAAAGTAATGTTATATAAATAATTTCTTTGAAATCTAAAACCGTTTTAGAACATTTAAGCTTAAAAGTTAACTGAGACTTGATTACTTAAATAAATACGCGATGCTGAGTCTTCTAAAGAATTTCTTTTTCCGACATAATATTGTCATGCATAGTTCGTTCTAAGCAAAAACATTTCTATTTTTCTGGAAAGTATTCGCGCGAAAGGTTCAATATTGACATAATAATAGATTGTTTCTTCACAATGAAACAGATCTGTAAAATATGCACCGAAGTTTTGATATGCTGAAAAAGCTGTTTTTTAAGAAAAATAAATATTCGGAATTGGAATGTAATAATTCTGCGGAGTTTGGATGAAATACTTTCCTTCTCACCAGAGGGTAGGAATTAGCAAAATGCGGGATCGGATTTTGTATACAAAAGTATTTGATCAAACTGCAAGTAAGTCAAAGATCTTACTTGATAACAAAAAGTGAAGCAGAGGGAATATGGCGAAGGAAAAGGTGATTTCACGTGAATGGATAGTCTGGTGAAAGGTAAATTATCCAATTATATATATATATATATATATATATATATATATATATACATATATATATATATATATACATATATATACATATATATATATATACATATATATATATATGTAAATGTAATTCTTGGTTCGTTCGTTATTAGTAGTCTAAATAACCACTGAACCGATTGCTTCGACATTTTGGTATAATATATTTACTGTACCCATGCGTGTTTTTATATATCTCTTTTAAATTATAGCATTATACTTAATTTTTCTTTAATAAATAGGTGGTTTTCTTTGTTCCGATGTTGCCATTTTTTTTATTTGGGGACATATTTATTTATGACTGTCTGCCGTCACGTGATATCACTTAAAGGTATACTTGGTCTCACCACCATAGACCGTGGTCTCGCTTAATGTAAACAAATTCTTATCATTTTGTATGAAATAATTTTTGAAAATATCAAATTCTAATCGGTAAATTTTAAATGGATTTAATCACGTGATTATTTATAATGTAACCATGTTATTGATATTTGATTTAAATTAACCACATGTGCTCGCTTTCCTACGGGCAAAAGGAATGCCGATTTTCAAAATATATAAACATTTTGACCCTTGGCTGTACTTAAAAATTCACCAAAAATCATGTAAATTTTATGAAATTTCAGTATTTATCAAATAATGATCGCTGAATTATTTTTTATTTAAATTTTAGAGAAAATGTATTATTTTGTTTAAACAAAAAATACCTTTATTAAAATTATGGTTTCCAGTAGTAAATAAAAAAATGCAAGAATTTATTTTTGCTTTTTTATATAAATAAAGCATAGTAATTTGTAACAATAAAAAAAAATGAAATAATTTATACAGGAACATTACGAAAAAAAAGCCCCTAAAGTCCGTATTAATGAATTCGATATAACTCGAAGAAAAATGAATTTATCGAACTACCGATATTATTATTGAATTGTTTATTTAATATTTTTACAAAAAGAAAAAAATTATAATAGCAAAAATATTTTTACTTTTTTGTTACTTACAGATTTCGCAGAATTTTTATATGCAAGAGTTTTTTTTTGGGGGGGGGGGCACAATTAAAAAAAGATTAAAACGGAGCGAAATTTAAGTTTCCCTTCCATTTTTGCAACAACCGTAAAACAGCACATACTCAGTAAGTTTTATCGTAAGTTATAAACATCTAGAGCTGCATACATTATATTAAAAACTGAGCGACCCATAAAAATCTGGTAGCTGAGTGTCAAATCTGCTTAAAATATTGAAAAAAAAGGAAAAAATAGAACCTCTCCCAAACATACTGGCAATAATTTTATTTCGTCCTTCCCTTGAGTGTTTCCAATAAGGGGAATTGATTTACTAGGATTTGTATTAGAAGCTGAGCACTTTATAAAATTATTTAATTGTTGAATTTTTTGCATTTTGGTTAAATTTGTTAGTTTGCAATCGCTGATAGCCCACTCAAAAATCTGAACAAAAGACGAAATTAAAAAGATTGGTACTCATGCAGAATTTGACCCCCCCCCTCGGATTCCAATTGTGGTTAGGGTTCATTTGACAATCACCGGATTCAACCGAGCGTTGTTCTAATGTTGAAACACTATATCAACATTGTATCTATCTTTTTGCATAATTAATTAATGATAGGAGTATTTTTTCTGCTTATTTTCTTAATATCTGTTGACAAAAAATAATTTGTACATTCTCTTGAAAAAAAATCAAACTTTTCTCTACTTTCACCTAACTATTTAAAGTGTTCATATAAAGCATTCATCTGTTCTTTTTACAATACAAATTCCGTTTTCAAAAAGAAACGTTTACTGCCAACTTTCTTTTTAAAAAGTGCAAGTTTTCCTAAAAAAAAAAGTACTTTCACCTAACAATTTATGGTAAAAAATTATTTTTTTTTGTTGAAAAAAACAAACACTTTTCTTCATAAAAAAATTGCAAAATATGATAAAAGTAAATAAACAATACAAAATGCAATTTTTCTCGAGGAATGTGTTCCATTTTAACAAACTGAGCCACAGCAACGCGTGGCCGGATACAGCTGTATATATATATATATATATATAATTCCACATATGAGTAGTAAGCAAGTTAAAATATTAAACGCCGTTTTACCCCTCCTTAAACGAACACAAGGAAAGGAAAACTATTTCGTCAAATTTATTTTAGTCAACAGTGTGTGATGGTTATTATTTTCAAAGTGTCTCTTATTGGACAGTGTAAGAGGAAGGGAGAAAAGTTTTGTGGAGTAAGGGTTAGGGTTACGGTTAGCGAAAGACACATCGGTTCCTAAGAGAGTTTCCTCCATCCATTTTTGTATTTCATTCGGCGAAGTCAGTTGGCGAAAAACTGTCCATGCTGGTTCTATTTTCCTTTTCTATACACGGTGCCTTCAACTGGAGAATCCCTTTCATCAGTTTTCTATTAAAAGCATTATAACCCAGGGATCTACGGGATGATTCCAGGATTTTACCATTTTCTTTTATAAAAATTATTATTACCGTGCACGCTGCCATAGTTAACAGCGAAAGCTGACCATAACAATATATATATATATATATATATATATATATATATATATATATATATATATATATATATATATATATATATATATATATACTAGACTTTTTGCAAGTTTAAAAGGATAAAAATGAATGTTTTATGCCAAATAGATAGTTGAACATGATTGAATTTGTGCTTAATTTCACATATGAGTAGTAAGCAAGTTAAAATATTAAACGCCGTTTTACCCCTCCTTAAACGAACACAAGGAAAGGAAAACTATTTCGTCAAATTTATTTATAATTCATTATATATATATATATATATATATATATATATATATATATATATATATATATATATATATATATTCTTTTTTTTATAATTCAAACTTGTGTGCATTTATCCTAGTCTTATATTAGCGTGAATAGAAGGCGGAGATAAAACATTTCTCTCTTTATGTGTCAGTGTCATCGGTAGAGATTCTTTTCTTTTTCACTTGGAGTAAAGATAAACAGAAAATGTCTGAATGACATCCTCTAAATGAAGGACATATTTACTCTGATTTAACCTAGAAAAATATTTTTGTTGATATTGGGTTATCTTGGTTTGAAACTTTTACAGACGACTAAGATCAGACCTTTCTTTGCCTGACAGACAGATTTTTATATAAAAAAAAACATTGTGTGTGTATGTCTGTGTTTGTTTGTTTGTTTGTTTGTTTGTGTGTGTGTGTGTGTGTGTGTGTAAGTTCGTTTCCTATGGACTCCAAAACGGCTGGGCCGATTTTATCAAATTTCACATGAAGGTACTTTATGTGCCTGCAAGTGTTCTTAGATAGGTTTTTATCGGAATGTCTTCGATAAGTATCGATAATCGATAATCGAAATAATCCAGTAAAAGTAAAAACAGGCGATTTTCACCTTACAGTCCAGCATCACAAGTGCATTTGAAACGTTTTATTATCGCATAAGCCGAAAGCCCGACATATAAAATCAACAGTAGGTTCTTTCATATGTCAGGAGTGCGGTCGAAATGAATGTTTCTGGCTAAAGAACAACTGCACCATGATACTTGACTTTTTCATATTAAATTTAAATTCAAGCCATTATCACGTCACAAGCAATGAGAACAGGCATATAAAATCAACAGTATGTTCTTTGATACGACAGGAGCGCGTTCGGAATGAATGTTTCTGTTAAGAGCACAATTGAAACATGATATTTGACTTTTACATTTTAAACTTTAATTCGAACCATTATATATAAAACATGATTTTATAAAGTCAGCAGTGGGTTCTTCACAGTGTCTACATTGCACTGTAGAGAACTTACTGCTATAGTGCATTGTGGAGTAAGTTATTACAGAGAGGCATGTGGAGCTTGCACTAGGTGCACTGTGATGGGTCCCCAGGCAATCAATCGATTTGATTGAAAAAATGGGCAATTTTAACGATTTCGATGACAAAAAAAAATATAAGAGTGTAAAACATTTGTTGATCGTCATTCAATCTTGGGGCACCGTCTTGTCTCCTTGCCAGTGTATAGTCTAAAGAAGCTTTGAGTATTATATTTAAAATACTCTATAGTAAAGTGAAGGTATGGGCGTTTGTTGCTAAACGGGTTTATCGAGGGTATGTATGTTGAGGGACTACAAGTGTGATTAATTATAAAACAAGAACAGAGATGCAACATTGTGGCGATGGGACAGAGGTTGGAGTTTGGTTGATAGTGCGGGACCTTTTAGATTGATGATTCCTTTTAGAACCTTGCCCAAAAGAGAGATTAATGGTAGATGCACCAGTCCAGATATGGCAACCATACTCCATGCATGGGCGAATGGTGGCTTTGTAGAGACACCATATACTCTCAGGCGTGAGTAATCTTCTAGCATGTCCTCACTGTATTTGTTCCAGTTCATGTTGTCCGTAAATGTTAAGCATAGAAGTTTGGAGGAAGAGCCATCAGGATGTTATTAATCATGGCTAGCGGTGATTAGAAAGAGTTCTTGTAATCGATAAAAGAAAAAAGCTAAGCCTTAGTAGCATTAACTGTTACCACTTATTTACGGCCCAATTTCACTACAGACTGGAAGTCATTGTCTAAGGAGTCTGCCATGAATAGTGCAAACATTCTTTGTTTTCACTCTTCCACCTGGCTTGACTTGAATAAATCTGTTACATCCACCATTTAACAAAGGGGATTCCCCGAAATATATCATGGATCATTGTCACACACAGTAAACCTCTGCAAGTAAGACATAGTGATTTGCACATTGTCACTTTTTTCGTCTTTCTTCCTCAATACCGACTACATTCTATTCCTTGCATTGTGATAGCCTTCTAAATCTCTTATATATATATATATATATATATATATATATATATATATATATATATATATATATATATATATGTGTATATATATATATGTGTGTGTATATAAATATATATATATATATATATATATATATATATATATATATATATATATATACGAGAAAAAGTGAAAGAGAGAGTGAGAGAGAAAGGATCTATGGATCTATGTTAAAATATTGGAAGCCTTACTAGTCTGAGATGCTGTAAAATTCTTCATATTAGAATGCGTGGAAGCAAATACGATGAAGTGAAGGGACAATGTGATCTATACAATTTATTACTGAAAACTAAAAGCGCGATACTACTACTAAAATAATCAGTAAGCCGAAATATTCGTAATCAGTTATCAAAGCAAAAATCTCTCGAGGATACGTGTTAATGAGATAGAATAATTGTTACCTGAACGATAACGAATATAATGAAAGGATTAAAACTGAAAGTTTGTTTAATTATAGAGACGGTACCTGATAAGTATTTTTGATGTTGAATCTGAAGACGACTACGTTGTAATTTGCAAGAAAGCAGTCTCCCGATAATGTGTTCTATATATGGGAAGTCCCTGCAAAAAGTATATTTTGTAAGAACTTGCTGTAAGAGGAAAATTCACTGAAAAACTAATTAGAGGATATTTACTGAAAATCAATTATAAAAATAATATATTAAAATAATAAAATAAAATAATAAAAATTCCCTTCCGACGAAAAAAAAAATAGTAAACTCTAAACTGTCATTAAAAAATAAAAAAACACAAATGTTGTTGTAAACTTTTAAATCTTTATTTACAGAATTTAATTTCAAATGTTTATTTATATGTGTGTGTGCGTGTGTTTATATATATATATATATATATATATATATATATATATATATATATATATATATATATATATTGGAAGAAAGAAAGGTAGATAGAAACAAACATATATACACATATATATGCATTAAGTCTCTGATGAGGTGTTTGGTGAACGTACGCCATTCAATGAAACACGTGTAAGACAAAAGAAAATATATACATATAAAAATATTCTTTGGCTTTGGAAGGTAAATTACTGATATATATATATATATATATAATCTAATATATATATATATATATATATATATATATATAATCTAATATACTGATATATATATATATATATATATATATATATATATATATATATATATATATATATATACTAGCAGGCAGGCCGCTCGTTATTGCCCGGTCGTAAAATACGCTTAAGTATGATATTTTGATTAATTCAGAGTTCGTATTTATTATTATATTATATTGGACTCAGAATATAGTAATGATTTCAAAAGTTAACAAAACCAAACAAATGATTTGTGCGCCACCACCGAGAATCGAAACCAAAGCTCTTAGTTTACGATTTACTTTTTCCTTTGCCGTTAATATCTGAGCTACAAAGACCTGTTTGCTGTAAGGCTGAAAATCAAAACATGAACCAATAGCTATTACGTTACGCATGCTTATTCGTAATATCGTGTCCGACGTTCACCTGGCAAATTATATTTTTTTAATGTTCACACTTTTGCACCGATTTTCCCCGGCTAAATCCCAAATATAAAGTTTCGCATGGCTTTGAATACCCTATATATTAAGTTTCATGTCTGTAGACCAAAAAGCTGACGAAGAAGTTTTATAGGCAAACTGTTTTAAACAAAAATATATATGCATACATAAATATATATATATATATAGAAATAGGTTTGTGTTTACTATAAACTTTTACGCCAATATTACGAAAGTATAAATCATGTAGAATATCTGCATGAATATAATTACACGTAATAGTTAACTAAAAGTGATCATCCCATAAGAAAACTGAAAAAACTCATCGGGAATTAATTAAAATAAATGTATAAAAGAATATGCAAATTAACTAGCTCTTTTGTTAGTGAATGCAATTCCACGACCTATATATAACAAAGTTGTATTTTCTTTTGAAATAAATAAAAAAAGGTCATTCGCCTTCGAGCCGGGGTCAAAGTGTAGTGTCTGTTTTGATGCTACATTAAAGTTAATTTGTCCTTGGTCAGTAGAGGGGAAACCCTCTATACTGAGACAATTATTTTTTTGTCCTACTGCCAAAGTGTGCCTTTTTGCCCTTCTTTTGGGGAGCTGTTTTTGTTTTCTCCAGATTAAAAACGACCTTGTGTCACATTTTTCTTTCGTGGGGAAGCAAATAAACACCAATAGAAAAAAAGGGTTTTAATATGAATATCAATACACACACAAAAAAAAATTAAAAGGATTATAGATATACGTGTATATATATATATATATATATATATATATATATATATATATATATATATATATATGTATATATATATACATATACATATACATGTATATATATATATATATAGAGAGAGAGAGAGAGAGAAAGAGAGAGAGAGAGAGAGAGAGAGAGAGAGAGAGAGAGAAGGCAGAAAGTTGTGTGCAAAAAAAAAAAAAGAAGTTCATCAGCAGTTTTCTGTGCGCCATATTGTTGACGCTGCATGATCTTATCATCTTTTCATGCATGCCGACAGTCGAGCCTAGTTTACAGGCAGGAACTGGGAGAATGATGTTGTCCCATGTTATATCTTCTTCTGTCGAGAAGAACGTTTTAAGGCGTCCGCCAGAATACAACTCCGCCGAATCACCCTATTAACACACAGTTGACCAATTTCTACGCTCGCAAAACAGTTCGTTACAGGCAGAAAAAAAAAGCATTGAATCCGCAGTCATAATTCTTCCCATTAACCAAACAATACCACGGAACTATTTTGAGAAATAATTAGAAAACGTACTAACGCAATAAAGGTTGTCTCATTATTGAGTCGTTAAACGGTTTCGAATAACAGAAATAGTTCGTGTTAATTCCCTTTATGGGCTTTGGAGAATGACTCACCATTAAATCGTCGTACAAATCATAGGAGTGTGTTTGGCATTCGTTCATATTTGTTGCATAATTAATTAATCCCAGTTGAGCAAATGGGCAGACTTATTTTATAATGGTCTTTTAATGAACAAAAACGCGTTTTATTTATTCACACTTTTAAACACGTTCGATAAACATGTCATGCCGACATTGTTTTATTTCTAGGAACCTGGAGTCTTACGACTACTACTACTACTACTACTACTATTATTATTACTACTACTATTCAGCTAGAATGAGAATATTCCGAAACAGAACGTTTCACTTGGACGAAGCACATCAACAGAGGTTATATATGGAATGTGTGGAGACGAGTGATCTAATGGCCTTATGTCTTACTGGAAGAAGGCTTGTTTCCATACGGCTTAATGTAAAGTGTCGAACTCGTTGAAAATAGCACTCGAATAGTCTTTGATATAAGACCAAACCAGCAGCATCGACATCAGAAATAGAAGGGGGAGGGAAAGAAGATGCATCGTATGTGCGAGAACTCTGAATCTCATGACCATCTTTTTTTCGTAACAGTGACGGAAATCAGTTACACTGATGACACTCCTGAATGCATCTGCTGTGGCAGTGGATCAGTTTAACAACATTGACTGCAATAGGAAGAAGAAAATCATATAAAAGTCGTTATTTTTTATGGATTTTGATAGGATATACATCCTATGTAAAACATGGATTAATATTCTCAGAATATATTATATCAGCAGGACCCGTGGAAATTCCACGGTAATTGAAACATTTTAAAACCCATTATAAATACAATGAATAAAAACAATAAAACAAACAACGACGATTTTAAAACAACTTTTTAGCAAATTCTTTTTAATCCTTTTAAAGCTAAAAAGAATTGATTATAAAAATAGAGGTCTTTTTTAATGAGTAATTCTTTTCTAAATATTTTTTCTTCAAATTATTGTAATACAAATCACCCTCGTGTTTGCTTAGCCTGTAAAATGCCAGCAAAAAATGTAGAAAAGAAAAGACAAGCATAATTTTGTAGGTCATTCATTGGTGAACAACGTATGCCATTAATTTGCATATGTAAACTTTTGGTAACTGTTAAATGGGACAAATTCTAAAGCATGGGGGTTGAGTTGAGTTTTTTGTTGGACAGCTTAGACCGAGAGCGAACGGTGGAAGATAATATTGAATACACAAGGATTTATTGGAAGTTGAAGAAAGAAAGGAAAAAAAGACTTTCGTGCGTTGTATCGACAAGAGGACGGTTTAACGCTGCCAGTTTTTTGTTTTGTTTTATTTTTTATTTTGTTTTTTCTTTTTTGTTCCTTTTCCATTTTATAATTATAAAGGAGCAGGTGTAAATTCACTTGCACATTTAAAAAAAAATGTTTTAAAGAAACTAAAAGAGACTTTTACGAGGGCGTGCAACAAGTAATGCCCTTGACCCACTTCCAGTTGTCTGATCTAGCTGAAATTTTGCATGTGCAATGATTTATATATCTACGGGTTATGTGGCAAATTACAGCTCTGAACTAATTGTGTTTTCTGTTTTACAGGTGTTTGAACTGAGTCAGGTGTGAAATGGAGCCTGTTGAATGTCGAGCAGTGATCCGGTTTTTGTATTTGAAAGGACGCACACCACAGGAGACTTTGATGAAATAAAAGAAACTCATGGTGATAATGCCCCATCATATGACCTTGTAAAACGCTGGCATTGTGAATTCAAGCATGACCGGAAGTCTGTGGAAACAGTTCCCAGACCTGGTCGACCCCCCCATCCTTCTGCCATTGATGAGGCGTCTGTGCGTCAAGTTGAGGCTGCTATTTTGGAAAATCGGCGCATTACTAATCGCCAAATAGCCCAAGATGTCAAGATTAGTACAGGGCCTGTGGAAACTATCATTCATGACCATTTGCATATGCATAAGGTGTTTGCCAGATGGATTCCCAGGTTGCTCACACCATTCCATAAGCGAGAACGAGTTGGGTGCTCGAGGATGGATTTGAAAATGTGCCAAGAAGATGAGTCAAAGTTTTTCAAAAGACTGATTACACAGAATAAAACCTGGGTTCATCAAAGACCAAAGCTCAGTCAATGCAGTGGAAGCACTTGGACTCACCACATCCAAAGAAGGCAAGGGTTCAGCCCTCCGCTGGCAAGGTCATCCTCACAGTCTTCTGGGACCAGGACGGAGTAATGATGATGGATTTCCTGGCAAAGGGTACCACAATTATAGGAGCCTATTATGCTTCACTTTTGAGGAAATTAAGGGAAGCTATCAAAATCAAGAGGCGGGACAAGATCAGCAAAGGTACTCTTCTCCTGCAGGACAATGCTCCGGTCCACAACTCGCATGTCGACAGATCAGAAGCACGGACGTGTGGTTATGAAATTCTTTCCCCATCCTCCCTACTCTCCTGGCCTTGCACCCTCTGACTTTCACCTTTTCTCAGCCATGAAGTTGTTTTTGAAAGGAAAGCGTTTCCCAGATGATGCAGCCTTGATTTCTGAAGTCACGTCGCGGTTGGAGGACCAACCTGGGGTGTTCTACAAAAACGGTCTCTAGAGCTCCATCAAACGATGGGAGAAATGCATAACTCTGGGTGGTTCCTACGTAGAGAAAGACTAATAACTGTGCCAAGTTTCGTTGCTCTACTACTATGGGAAGTGGGTCAGGGGCATTACTTATTGCACGATCCTCGTATATTAGCAAGTAACGCTTAAAAGAAATTATTTTTATGAATAAATGTGGATCAGAGAAATATAAAATGCCCCCCCTTCCGCTGACATGGGAATCCTCACTTTTCAAATCTGGCATCCTGACCCAGAGGAACTGATTGATCTAGTGGGGAGATACTCAAACTGTATTAAAATAAAAAAAAAATAAAAAAGTTGCTATAGCCATAAGAACTACAAATTCGATTCAATCATATATGAATGTAGAGAGGAGGGCTATAATGCATTACATTGCATTGTTTACCTTCTACTTTCCAACTAGTGCAGTGGGAATATCTTGCGGAGTTCGTAAAGAACCGTAGAATTGTTGTACCATTCAAACACGGTTGTGCTTGAATATATGGTTAAGTGGCAGTTTTAGTCATTTAGAACTGCTTTAAAGCTTCACCGCTCACTCATTTTTCGACTAAATTTCAAACAATTATTACAAAAAAAAAAAAAACGTAAGGAGGTGAGCGACGTTTTTTATGACTGGTTTCAATAGCAACCACGTCGCTTCAGCGCTCTCGCGAAAAGAGAAATAACAAGTTAAACAGTGAATGAAAGAATGAAAGGGAGATAATTGGGGAGAGTTTATTGCCGTACACTGTTATTACATATGTGTATGTTATGTTTATGGGGGCAAAAAAATAAGACTGAAGTTAAACAAAGAACAAGTGAATTTACTGGAAGCCTGGAAAAATCATGGATTACAATATTGCAGCATTAAGATTTTTTTAACCCAATTTATAACATTATATAATCAATTCTTAATGCTGCAATATTTTAAGTTATAAATTTATTATATTTTTTTACTAGAATATCTTGTCCTTTTCTTTTCCAGTTTTAACAACTAGTCCTTTACTTTTCCATGTTTAAGCTTAACCATGTTACTTTTCATGCTCACATTTTTCTATTGTAATAACCACATTCTTCAAAGACTCGCAAAGAAAAACAGCTGTGAATATCTTAATCAGAAGAATAGAACAGACATAGGTGGGGAAATTTAAAAATTATACATTTTATTTCAGCAAAATATGTTTTACATTAAAATCGCAGCTCATGGGGCATTTCAAAATTATCAATACACTTTTTAGTCGACATAATAAAGAGTGAGCAAGTTCAGTAGTTCTAGTCTTTTCATGTATTGCGGGGATTTTTACGACCAAGCGATTGATCGTTTTAAAAGGACAAACAAACAAGGTAGTACTAAAACAGGTTTATGCACACATAAACAGGGTAGTAAAACAGTGAGAAAGGGGAAGAATTGCCAAAGAAAATTGGTGGCAAGTTGATTGGAATAAACAAATGTTTGTCAAACTCTAAAAATTGTACTTAAATGTGATTATCTGTGTATTAGTTCATGGCAGCTGTTTTCATGGAGACAACGAGTAGTTACAATTATTATATGTTTCTCACGGTGTTTAAAGATTTTTCTGATTCCCTCTCGTCTCATTTTGAGCACATGGTGCAATGGGGAAAAGGTGGCTGGTTAATTGTAATGCATCTAAAACCAAGTCTCTCTCTTTTCATCATAATCGTTCTTACTCCTATCTGTCCTGATTGAAATGAATGGTTCTCGTGTTGGAGAAGCACTGTTTTGACAAGCTTCTGGGACTGACCTTCACTCCTGATCTGAAATGGAACACATACATCAAATCTGTTGCCAAGATCGCTGGAAAAATGGTTGAATCATTCTACTACCCCAGTAGGTATCTCACTGCCGATGCAATCCCCTATCTGTATAAGAGCCAAATACATCCTGAACTGGAATACTGTTGCCACATCTGAGCAGGAGTTGCCCAGCGCTCCCTATCTTGCCGTGATAGACTTCAAAACCGGCTTCTAGTAGATGATGACCTTTTCTCTTCCCAGCAACCTCTTTCCACAGAAGAGACATTGCGATCTTGTCTATTTCTCTATCGTTATTTTCATAGCAAGTGCTCGACTGAGCTCCTATCTATCTTCACTTTTACCAAACTTTCACAAAAACACCCGACTAGCTGAAACCACTATCAACAAGTTCCCCCATTTTCTATCTGTGCCTCAATCTAAGCGTAGATTCCATGAACAAAGCTTCTTTCCTAGAACAGCCATTCAGTGGAATAGTTTCATTGACCTGCTTCACGGCTAATTACAATATTGTAGCCTTCAAGTCCAATGTAAACAAGTTCTTGTTGAGTCGTCCCCTTAAATTACACAAATTCTACCCAATCTATACCATAAACTATTACTACACTACCACCTTACATTTTTTAACCCTTAATCTCGAGTAGCATTCGGGTCTTGATAAACGGTGACTCCCTTATAGTTGTATTTAATAGTTTTTCTTACAATTAATTTTTTATCATTCACAATTATTATGTTGAAGTTTGGATACACATATCAATATGCATGTAGGCCTTTATGAAACCTAATGTGATTGATTGGATATTAATAAAACGTCCTATTGATCTGAATCGTCTGGTGGGAAAAACATTCTGATTACAAACAACTCGTAACTTGTCGTTTGACTGAAAACGATAGAATTAGGTCGACTGTATTAATAAATTATGGGCTGGCAGTCAAAGCAACGGAAACGTTCGCATTGTGGACAAACAGCAGTTGTTTTAATCCATAAAAGTTTTTCTCTGTTGCTAAAGTGAATCTCGAAATAAGTGGGGGGTTTCTATTCATGTTTAATAAGAACTTACATTTAAATAGTTTCTTTTAAGCGTTATCCGCTAATAAAATAATTATATTTTTGTTTTAAAATAAATAAATAAAAAGCTTATTTTTGTCCGTGACATTGATAATATTCCATTGTCGCATTTTTTTTTCAACTATAACAGTGGAATTCCATTTTTTTCACGTGTGGAAGAGAAACTATTTCTTTTTCCCCCTTTTTTAATTTAATATCGAGATTTTTGGTGGGGGGGGCATTGGGGGAATGGCATCAAATATTCGTGTGTTGTGAAAATATATATGGCCTAGTTAAACCGCAGTTTTGTATCTAATTTCCTTTATTTTGCGATTAAAGTTAGGATATTGGGTTTTAGTTTGAGGGACGGGGAATAAGCGACAAGGAAAGAGTGACACGGAAATCTAGAACCATTTGAGCATGAGACGAGCGTGATTATGGAATTTTAGCCGCTGGTTGGAGTCTAAAATGTCTGAATAAATAGATAGTTTTTTTTTGTTTGTTTATTTTGTTTATTTGTTGCTTTTTTTTTTTTTGTTCGGGTGTCAGTTTTGTGTTGGATAATGGACTCCCGGATAGTGCCGAATGGCCCAATGAAATGAGGATGCAAGGAGTGGCGCTGGGATATGTTCAAATGTTATTAAAATGGATGTTTTCAATGGTTGGAGGTTGTATTTCGATATCAGCAGAATGTGCTAAAGGAGAAATAGTAAAAACAAAAAATATTTAGTTAAATATTTATAATGAAAGATTGGAATGTTAGTTACAGAAACAATAAACAACACGACTGGCCTGCCTATGTGACGTCAGATAACGAACAAAGAAAACGACTTAAATATATTCACGGAGCACAGACCAGTCAAGAGAGTCAGTAAGAGTGTTAGAGGGGCATTTTACCAGAAACGATTTGAGTTAGAGTTTGTCCGCCAGTCGTGGAAGCATTTGCCTAGACCAACTATTGTAAGAACTACAAAGAAATGCGAGCAACTCCGAGGGAATCTCACAAGCGGAAAATAAAGGTTATATATGAAATATAACTTGGTCGTTATGAGTTTCTTCGGAGAAAAATGTCTTCATTTCAGCGAGAGAACCATCAAGAATTATCAAGAAGATATGTTTCCGTTTTGTCTGGTATGCCTCACAAAAAAAGATTTTATTCGCCCTTGTTCAAAGAACCGTCCCTCGTTACATAATGTGTCGCGTTTGATGAACTATATCTATATGTAAATTGTAAATATGTATACACCCGCACACACTCACTCAGACACCAGCTCGATGAACATCATACTATACATACAAAAAGAGAACATTATATATACATATATATATACATATATATATATATATATATATATATATATATATATATATATATATATATATATATATATATATATATATATGAAGTGACATGTATATACACGTGCATACAGATCAGGATCCACTAGACGACACGAGCCGCTTGACATATAGATCATACGTACATCACAGTACAGACATGGATACACGTATACGTATTCATATGTACGCACTGCTACCTTGGGGCATGGTCAGAGAGCACTAAAGAAGATTTTGAAGTGAGAGAAGCACTGGCATGGAGTGATGTCACAAGTTGAGGAAGATATGGTCATCGACTCTCTCAGAAAAGTTGAAAGTAAAACTCTTTGTTGCCACAGTAGAAACAGTCTTTCTGTATGGTGCTGAGGCATGGACTATTATAAATGCGCTGAAGAAGAGACTGGATGACTGTTACACGTGGATGCTCAGGATGGCCCTCAATACATCATGGAGGAGCCAAGCAGCAAACCAAATGCTTTATGGTGACCTACCACCAGTATCACTGAAAGTACAGGAGAGTAGGATGAGAGTAGCCGGTCACTGCATGAGATACAGCAAAGAGGAATCCAGCAAGCTAGTTCTCTGGATACCAGAAGATGGACACCCAAACTGTGGTAGAAGAAGAATGATCTACATTGACAACCTGCTACAGGACATAGAATTGGAAAGTGTTCGGGACTTACAAACTCTTATGCGAGATCAAGAGAGCAGGAGAAGTAGATTCGGTGGTGAAGCGTCCTGCAAGACGACGGAGATGAGATGAGAGAAATGATGGTATGAAACATTTGGACGACACGTCGTTCGCATGAACAGTGAATTCATTTAATCTCCATACTAATAAACGATGACTGAATTGAGCATTTAAATGTTATAATTACATAAATATGCATTCAAATTTTACTTTAAAAAGTTGGCTCCCTTTACCGTGCTAGAAAATTACTCACACCAAAGAGTATTATATATCTTTACAAAACCACAATTTGCCCATGCATGGAGTATTGTTACCACATCTGTGCTGGTGCATCTAATACCAGCCTCTAACTCTTAGGCAGAGTTTTAAAAACCCAAAAGTCCCAAATCAAATGGCAAAGCTCCAACCTCTGTCTCATCGTCGCAATGTCGCATCTCTGAGCCTGTTTTACAAATACTTTAATGTAATGTGCTCTATGAGCTCATAACACTTGTGACTCCCGCCCGATAAGCATACTCTCGACTAACCCGACAGGTAGCAAAACCCCACCCCTTGATTGTTGAGATACCTAGATGCCAAAAAGTCTTCTACTCTAATAGATTCTTCCCTCGGACTGCTAGACCAGAATTCCCTCTTTGCTTTCTGATCCCCAAACTATAATAACCTGTCAAAGTTTAAATGTAATGTGAAGAGGCATCTCGCTGCTCAACTCTCCACAGTCCCCTGTTAGAAAGGATCCTAAATAGCAGCTCTTTACGCCCGAAATGGTTTAATATGTCTTGTTTGGGTGAAAAGGGTTTTTTTTTTTTTAAAAAACGGAGAAAGATATTAATAACGGGAATTGGCTAGAATTCACCAATAGACGAGTTGCCGATGTAATTGACTGAATTGCTGAAGTTTAGCAACGATGAGCCTGGCCAGTACCAGATGGGAGACCATTTGGGAATACTAGGCTCTGTATAGGGTCGTGTGACGGATACATCTTCGCTCTGCTAGTCTGTAGGAAACCATTAGGTAAGATTGAGAACCTACACCAGCCCCCCCCCCCGGTCAGGTTAACGTGAGGTCATGGGAAGCAAGTGGCTGATGTGATATGGAAGCAATCAAGAATAATTCTGCTTATGGTTTCGTATCTCGTTATGTTGAACAGAAGATTTTTTTTGGGGGGGGGGGTACAATGATCAGGACCATCGCCTAGTATGGGCACTGCTCGGACAGAAAGAAACTGCAACATACTGTCTGTACAGCTGTAAAGAAAACTGTGGCAATACATCAAAACAATTTCGAGAAAGACCGCGAATGGGAACTTGAAAGATGAGCAACAATGAATTCATAAATGCTTCGAGGGAGAGAGATAGATGGAGAGTCATAGCCGCCAATGCCTGTACCAGGTAAGCCACCACTTGAATGAATGAATGAATGAATGAATGAATATCGAATCCAATAGGAGCTATGTGCACAATCGGACGCGACTCACTTTTGTTACAACTGTTTGTTTGAGATAACCACTGTCTTTTCCCCTTTCGACCACTGATGTATCATACGAGTCTGTGCATCTTTGACTGACGTTAGCATCCTTTATCACTAATGTCAGTGATTAAATCCAATACATTGTTAAACCTTTTCATCAAAAAATGTGTCATTGTTATTGATTAAAATAAACTGCTTTTAAATAGAATGCGTCATTATGACGCGTTTCTAATTTATATTTATATTGTATCGATTTCTCGTTCAATCGTTAACATACATTGTACATTGTTAGGTTATCATAACATTTGCATTTTATATGACTACTAGCAGGGTTAGTCGGTCTTGCCCAGAACAAAAAACGTAATTTATTTCATTTAAAGTATTTATCGCTACCCTTCTATTTATCTATCTTTCTTCCCCCAACCTCTTCCTCCCTAGCTGGACACACACACACACGCAGACACACACACACACACACACACACACACACACACACGCACACACACACACACATATATATATACACACATACACATATATGTATATATATATATATATATATATATATATATATATATAATCGTTTTAATTTTCGAGAAATGAGTTGACTTCTTTTCCAAATGACTACATAATGACATTGAAAATGGTTGTAAAAAAAGGCACTTTCCTGATGATAGCAATGCTATAGACGCCTTCAGTTTCCGAACGTCTGTTTCTTTGCTGAACAACTGTTTGTTTTTATTTGATTAAAATCAAAGATGGCGTAACTATCACAAAACACAATTGGAACTAACTCTTCCGATGTTTTCGGATTTTTGTAATACTACCCATATTCCTTTTATTTTCTTTTAAAGTTGATGAATTCTTATGTTTCTGATGCGCCAGAGCAGAAGAGAGTAAAAACTTGGCATAATTATATGAGTGATTCTGCGCTACGAAACATGTGCTGTCAAAAATTGCACATTTTAACATGCTGAAACAAATAAACAGTTAAGATGCACAATATCTTGGAATTTGGAATATAGAATTTTTCTTATTTATTTGTATATGCTCTGTTGGTATATTGAGCTTGTTATATCGAGCTTCATAGATTAAAGGATTGGTATAAAAAAAAACGCGCAATGTAATTAAATAAGTATAATTTTCACATAAGCACACACACACACACACACACACACACACATATATATATATATAGTCATCCACATACAGAACTGTTTCGCTGTTTTACAGCTCATCAGTGCGGCTACACAAGCCACTACCGCTACCCAGGTCGAAACCCGACCGCCCAAATAACAGTCGGAGCTTCTAACTGTTGCGCTTTTCGGCTGCTACTATGCGGGCAGTGAATAAACAATGTTTTGAAATTTGTCCAAATACCTAAGCTCAATTTGTTTACACAAAGAGCATCGCTTAGTACGCTAATTGTAATTTATATATCACTTCCCAATATGCTCAACCAAAGATAGGGAGCATTATATATATATATATATATATATATATATATATATATATATATATATATATATATGCATATATATATATTTATATATATATATATATATATATATATATATATATAGTAAGACTCTTTCGGTCTTTGACAGACTATGGATACCCACGAAGCGCGTGAAATTTTTGTGGCAGGAGGAGCACAAAATCCAACCACACATTTCCTGTGTCGACATTGTTAAATACCCGTGGCACGCGGAGTGTATATACAGGGCGACTGGAAACAAATGCCGAGATAAGCGGAGTGTACATACAGCTAGAATTCCCAAATGGTCACCCATCTGGTACTAACAAGGCTCAACATTGCTTAACTTCGGTGATCTGACGAGATGTCAACGCGAGTATGTCGTAATATATATATATATATATATATATATATATATATATATATATATATATATATATATATGAACAAATGATTAATAAAACATGTTAAAAAAAACATCTTGAAAAAGAGTTAAAAACATATTTAATTTTAAAAAGGAAGCACAAGATAAGTGGATAGTCCTTAATCCGCGGAGTTTCGAAGAAATACTCTCCTTCTCATCAGAGGGAAGGAATTAGCAAAATGCGGGATCGGATATGCATGTAAAAGTATTTAATGAAACCATTAGTAAGTCACAGATCTTACTTGGTTAAAAAAAAAGGTGAGGTAAGGGGAATAGGAGGTAAAAGAAAAAATGATAAAAAACACTCTCAATTATAAAATACTTACTCTCTAAGAGAAGGTAGTCGCTGATGGCCAAAAATCCGAAGCTCACAATATTAATGGCGGTGCACCTCAGGGATCCAACCTGGGCCCAACACTCTTAATCAACGTCCTCCCAAACCCCATTCTTCGCTCATTCGTTAATTTATATAAATACTTCAAAGACCGTCAAAGATCAGGCTTTCTGATTCTCTCTCTTCCGATTTTTGAATGAATGGTGCAATGGGGATAAAAAAAATGGATAGTTACTTTTAATGCATTCAAAACCAAATTTGTATCTTTTTACCACCAACGCTCTGCTCTCTACTTGGCCTCACTTAAAACGAATGGCTTTCTTCTTGTAGAAGCACACGTTTTCGACAAACGTTTGGAACTATTTTACCGCAAACTCAAAAAGGAACGCCTACATCAGATTCATTGCCAAAATCACCGGAAAAATTGTGGGATCATTCTACTCCTCCAGAAAGTATCTCATCCCGGCATATTCCTTTACTTACACAAGAGTCAAATACGTCCTAAGATGGAGTACTGTTGCCACATCTATGGAGCAACTCCTAAGAATACCTTTTCCTGCATTGACAGGGTACAAAAATGTCTCCGGTATTTAATGGGCGATGGCCTTTTCACCTCCTTAAACCCGCTTTCTCACAGAAGAGACATTGCCAGTTCTACCTCTACTCTATCATAATTTTTATGGTAGTTGCTCGACTGAGCTCTAATCTATAGACCTTACCTGTAAAACGTTCGCAACAAATACTCGCCTGACTGCAATAACTGCCAAAAACTTCTATCACACTTTATCGGTGTTTAGAACTAAACAAGAATTCTATAGGCAGAGTTTCTTTCCCAGAACTGTTCGTCTGTGGAACGCAATGCCGTGTATTTGCTTCCCCATTGACTATAACATGGTCGTCTTCAAACCTAATGTGAATAAATTTCTATTGAGCTGCCCTACACAGGTTCCACTATAACTGATCATGTTTTCTCTCCATCTACTTAACACAACCCTTATCATAGAATGTCTTGCAGGCCTTGATAAGAGGTGACCTCCCTAGTAAATATATATGTGTGCGTGTGTGTGTGTGTGTGTGTGTGTGTGTGTGTGTGTGTGTGTGGTATTTGCATGGTTGTTACGTATATCTTAATCCAATGAAATACCAATGTTAATAAGACCGATGTGTATGTATAAGTATATATTAGTATATGTGTGGAGTTTTTTTGTTTTGTTTTTTTAATTTGTTTATATTTCTATTCTAACGCCGATTGGTTCTCCCTTAATTTTACATTCTGGCTTGGAATAATAAAAAAAAAATTAAATGTCGGAGAATAGTAATTTTTGCCATACAAAAAAAAAAAGGCAATAATGAAACATTTGATAATCAAATTTGGGAGAAACTGTAAATCGAGGTTAAGGTGGGGAGCAATTCATTATAACGGCGAGAGACAGAAGCTGAAAATGACCAGGAGAATTTTTAGTCTGGAGCCTTTCCTAAACTACTTATATATATATATATATATATATATATATATATATATATATATATATATATATATATATATATATATATATATATATATATATATTCTGACTCGTTTATCCTTGTCGCTTTCTAAATGGTCCTCATTCTCTCTTATTCTAAGCAACTCCAATTCCTCCTCCACTCCTTGCTCCCCTTCTCTATTCGATTACTCACTTTTCTCAACTATATTATTTCTTCATTTCATCCCCCTCCCGTGTTTCGCATTGCCCCCTTCCAATAAATTCACACAACCACTCTCACTTTTAAGTCAGCTACGGACCTGACTAGCTCGCTTCATCTGAAGAGGCCTGTACAGAGTTAAAATAAATTTATAATAGAATTGGGCTAAGTTTGTGTTGGATTTTTTCTTTTAAACTTTATATATATATATTTTTTTGTGTACGTATATATATACATATATATATATATATATATATGTGTGTGTGTGTGTGTGTGTGTGTGTGTGTGTGTGTGTGTATGTGTGTGTATGTGTGTGTGTGTAATCTTTTCATACACATTAATCACTCAAAATATTATTTCCTCTCTCACTCTATGCCACTTTTTCGCTTTATCTTTCTATACATATTGCGAGAGGCAAGAGTCTTGTCTCTAAAAATCCACCGGAACAATCCACTTATTTTTATACTATAATATCTAAGGCGTGGCGTTTTGAGGGTCAACGCATTCAGTTAATTAAAGAGTACAACCGCACATATTCGCCGCATATGTCCGCGTCTTTTTTTTTTTTTTTTTTTTTTTGTTCAACGATAGAAATTCCATGACGTGAAGTTGATTTATGTTCACAGAAATAAAAAAAAGAAATTTAGAAAGGAATTTATTTCTGTCATAATTTACGCAACGTTCATACTTATTTATTTTAAATAAAATAATAAAATATAAATTATAATGTACTAGCAGAGTTACCCAACATTGCCCGGGGTTAAATGAGGATGGACGAATTTTCTACACTTCTAATGCTTTTACTGCCTTCGAAATCAGTTAAATTGATCATTTTTCAATCAAATCGATTCATTGTCAGCTCTAGTCGGGGACACCCCCCACGATGCTCTGGGAGGAAAGCCCACATTCCTCCCTGCAGTGATTTACTCTACAATATATTGTAGTTTACATTGCACTGTAGAGAACCTTCTGTCGATTTTATAAAAAAAATAATTATACGTTGGCTTAATTCAACTTTAAAATGCAAAAATTAAGTATCATGTTTTAATTAAACCTTAAACAGGAACAGTCGAATGCGCCCCTGTCTTAATTTTGAATTTTGAACGCGCCCCTGTTTTATCAAAGAACTTACTATTGAGTTTATACGCCGGCCCCTTCTGTTTCTTCTTAAATGTACTTGTGATGTTAGTCTGTACCAGAATGGAAACTTTGATCCAAAGCCTGATGGGGGGGGGCATTTAGTCCGGAGCCTAGTAGGGGGTGCCCTTCTCTCTTCTCTGCAACCTTTTTCCCACAGAAGAAACGCGGCGAGCCTATCTCTAATTTATCGTTATTTTCATAGCGAGTGCTCGTCTGAGCTGCAATCTACGGTCTCACCTCATCAACCTTTCACAGAAACACTCATCTAGCTGAAACCAGTATTAATAATTTCCCCAATTCAATCTGTGTCTAAACTTAAACATGGGTTCAATGAACAAAGCTTCGTTCTTAGAACTGCTCACCTGTGCATCTCTCATCTGTTTGCCTGCTTTCCAGCTGAGTACAAGTCCAACGTAAACAAATTCTTGATGAGCTGCCCCTTTAAGCAATCCAGTTCACCAAATTTTTACTATTGACGATTACTACGATATTGTTTCATTGACTACTTACTGTGCATTTACTAACTCTTATCCTCGAGTGCCCCCGGACTTTGATAAGTGGTGACTCCTTTGTAAAAAAAAAAAAAAACTCGGATTGTGCCTTCTTTAATCGGATTTTTTTTTTTTCGATTATCAATTTTCGATTTTCAATTTTCGATAGTTCTCGGAGGCATTCTGATACAAAACGTATGTAAGAACAGCTCCAGGCACATGAAGTATACTTGTGTGAGATTTCAAAAAAAAACTCGGGCGAACCGTTTTGGAGTCCATAGAGAACGAACTCATACACACCCACACAGACAAATTGTCTTTTATAAATAAGTAGTGATACAAGTTTATGAATATACACGGAAAGTATATTTTGACAAATGAATCACCAATCAGCCAAAGGTTCTCGACGACAAATGGTAAGGATAAAGGATAATATGAGAAGATTGAAAACGATGAATGGAACGAATAAAATATGATTGGGTCAGTCTATAACAAGTATTTGTTGATGCTGAATTTGAAGAGAGTCATGCTGTAGTCTGAGAGAAAGCAATCTCATCGTAATGTGTTCTACAGATGAGAAGATTCTTTAAAATTGAACGATTCCTTGAATCCTGAATAGTAGGAAAGGAATTCCAAAAGTCTAGCTGTTCGAGGGGCGAAACTATTAGAGTAGAAAGTTTTCTGGCATTTACGGACCTCAACAGTGAATGGGGTGGGATTTTGTTGCTAAGCGGGTTTATCGGGTATTCGTACGTCGAAGGAGCACAAGTGCAACGATTTCATCAGAACACATTCCATTAAAATATTTGTAAAACAGACACAGAGATGCAACATTGCGGCGATGGGACAGGGGTTGGAGCTTAGTCGACAAAGTGAGCCCTATTAAATATAAGATTCTTTTTTGGACCTTATCCAAGGGGGGGAGACTAGTGGTAGATGCACTGGCCCAGATGTGGCAACAATACTCCATACATGGGCAAATGGTGACCTTGTAGAGGTACAGGATACTTTCAGGTGTGAGTAGTTTTCTAGCACGATAGAGGGAACCCATCTTTTTCCAGCAGCCTTCGCAATGTCCTCAATGTATTTGTTCCAGTTCATATTGCCCGTGAATGTTAGGCCGAGGAGTTTGAAGGAGGAATTCTCAGGTAGGGTACGACTGATATTCGTCATTATAAAATCGTTCAAATTTACAATTCTATGCAGTTCCTGCTTACAAGGGACTCATAGTTTTATAGAATATGTAAATAACATAAAAAAAAACAAAGCATGAGAAAATAACTAAAAGTATACATTTTTAACAAGTAACACTGAGTAAAAGAAAGATGAGATGGTTTATGGTTGATGTAGACAATATCATGATGGAAATATTTGGTAGAATTCCTAAAATGGATAGAAAGATGATTTAGTATAAAGAAATAACAGAGGATCACAGCTCGAAACTGTATCAGGTCCGATATCCGTTAAAGCAATTTTATTTTCAATATACTACCTATATCTGGTCTATATTATTGATAAATTCTAAATGTTTATTTATTTATTTATTTGTGTGTGTGTGTGTGTGTGTGTGTGTGTGTGTGTGTGTGTGTGTGTGTGTGTGTGTATACCAATAAAACTTTCAAACGGATGCACTGAATTGAAAAATTCTTTTTTTTCCTGAAAGGTGTGAGTCCCTAGATTGTCCTTATCTATATATGGTTCGTAACGAACAACGCCGAGTCACAATAAAAAGCCCGAAATAAGAGTTTTGGGGCCGTTTCATACAATTGTCGAAAAAGTTACCTGCCCATGTCAACGGAATTTATCACTGTATATATACAGTCGCGGTAACATCATTCGGCATACGGACAGGAATTGTGGCGCAATGGATAACGCGTCTGACTATGGATCAGAAGACTGCAGGTTCGAATCCTGGCAAGTTCGTAATAATTTTAACCATCGTTTTATCCAACGTTTGCTCATTATCCTTACCCTTAGTTAGGGTATTTTTGTTTTTTCAGTGATTTTGTTTTGTGCATACGGGAATCTCCCATACACCGAGTTCACAGAGTAAATGTTGATGGTAAGTTGATGTTGAATGTACTTGATGTTGAGTGTACTAGATTTTGTGTTTGAGTCAGCGTTGTGTGTGCCGCTAGTATTAAATGATATTATACCGTTATGTGTGAAGTTTGTACGTTTCTTTTGATAAAAAAGTGCATTTGCTTCTAAGTTTTCAAGTCTTTTTTTATTATTATTACTTATAACTACCACGTTTCAACTTTATGCCTTACACGCAGAAAACAAGGTTCTCGTGAACGTTACATAAGTATTAAAGTTCACAAATTCTATTCATTTCATAGTAGCTGTTTGATTTCCTTGTACATGTAATCGCGGTTCTTCCTGACTGAAGGCTTGCAGCGTGAAATCAAACTTCTTTATTCATATTTTCAAAAGTACTAAGTCAACTCAGGCCTGATTTAAGACAGAAGCGATTTATTCAACTTCATCTTCGTTCCAAATTACTGGCCGGTGTTGTGAATGGAAGATAGAGAGAGATCGATAATCACTTTTTAATGATATTTTGTCGGCCAATTTCAATTTTCATGTCGATACGCACTGCCGTTTTGTTTCTCCCACGCTCTATTTGAGCCATGTGACGTCATATCCGTTTCTAAATGGTCCTCCAACAAAGGAAAGATTGGGCCTAGTAATTCACTTCCGTTCGGCCGTTCTTTTATTCGCGCGTTTCTCAATAACCTTGGATTTTTTTTTTTTTTAATTTTTTTTTTAAATTTTGCACAAACATAAGCCATGGTGAATTAAATTTTTGCCAGAACCGATTTTTCCAGAATAACATTAGTTCCCCCCGCCAGGGACCATTATAGGGATAAATTTACCTCCCAAATCGCTCGTTTGTTTGCATTTTTCTCAATAAACACACCTTGAATTTTTTTAATTTTGCACAAACATTAGTTATAATGAAAGATAATTTTCGCCAGAACGGATTTTCTGGGATAACTCTGGTTGCCCCCCCTAAGGGGCATTATAGGGGTAAAATTGCCTTTTATCACTCACGGAATGAGACCCCGCATGCTCAGCTTGTTTTTAATGGAAATCGCTCCAGACAAGGCATGAAGTTACTTCAAGGTTAAAATTAGTCAACAATAAATATTAGATGAATAGATTCTGACTCATAAAAAAGAAACTCTTCCGTCTTTGTCAGATGCATCCATTATAGAATGTGAGGACTAAAGGACAAAATAAAGGAAGCAAGAGTTATGAGATTGTTGAAAGTGAATCCAATATCTCCTTTCTACTCTGCATGTCATATTAATTCACGCAGTTTAGCGATCCACACCTAGAGTTTATCAAGTTCACCCTGGTTAACCTTTTATTTCCTATTATTTTCAACCAATCATTTTATATACAAGTGAGTTTACGCCCAATATTTGACAACATTCGCGTATTCTTTCATGATTAAAATTTTATCTCGGTTTCAGGTTGCAGTTACAACAAAATACATATTCGAGTTGAAACTATGCTGTTCTTGGAAGAGGGCTGGGAATTATTTCTCCGAAAAATTCAGATCCGTTAAAGGCCATTATGTACCGTTACACACGTATTAACATGTAGACCCAACACGTTGTAGACAAAGAATAACTCGCAAAGGAGACAAAGAATAACTCCATTCAATTTGTTTATTTCCCGGTACTGTCCCGAATAAAACGTGATCGTGATCATGATCCTCGGCCTATGCACACGTTCCTCTTTTTATAAAATTTTACTTTTTCTTTGCCGTGACGTCACTTCGCACACGGCCCGCCTCTGTTACACACCTTCATATGCCGAAAAAAAAATTATTTACAAGAATTTAAAACCTGCTCGGAGACAAATAAAAAAAATCAGAAAAGAAAAAAACTCAAAAGTTCACACAAAAACATGAATATATAAATCCAAAGAAAATGTCACAGCGTATAATCCGTTGACGTTACCTTTTTTTCCTTTTCCTCGTCAATTTCCTTTCTTTATTCGTTTCTTTTTTTTTTCATTTGTAAAAGAAAAGGAATTCCAACGTATTTCTCCAACTATTTAAAGACAATGTTTTAATACGTTCAAAAATTCAGTTAATTTTTTCAATAGTGAGAATGTAGCTTTTTCAGAAATTACCTGAATCAATGCCGGAATATTTTAGCTTTTTTGCCCAAAATTAAAGTTTGAAGTGTTAACATGTTACAAAGCCAGGCAAACCGAGGCAGGACTAAATCCACGTTCCATTGAATAGTCTTTGCTGTTTGTTGGTACTGTGTGCGTAAATTCACCAAACTGAAATGGGATATTTTATATGAGCAATAAAGTCAGATTATTGCTTGTAGACAGTCTTCATAACAGATATGTTATACTGTTCATTGTATGCCAGATTCGGTTTTTCTTCCTTTTCTTATGCATTCTTTTCTCGATTTCTTCTACAGCTCTCGAATCTTCTACCTATTATATCAATCATATCATTCACATTTCTCTCCTTGTGCTCGATATATTTTCACGCTGACTGCCGCCTAAATAGTGTTTTTAAGTTCCTTTCCAAATTCTATGACTAAACCAGTTGCGTTAACATCTTGCCCGATCCTACAATTTGTTTATTTATTAATTTCCTAACTCCATATAGTGAGTTTATTCGAGACAATGCTAGTTAATGTAACTTTTTGTTTTAGTCTACGCCCCCTTTTTGTCTCTTAAATGTTGAGCCACTTTTGACGAGATTATACAAGACAATTACGGTTGATACCTGACCCAAAGGACCCTTGGCATTATCCGTGCCTCGACTTAATCGGATATCAATGTATTACGCAACAATTATTGCAACTTCATCCTCTTTGTCACAATACGGTTTAATCTTATTTTTATCTTCAGCAACCCTTCTATCCAACATGAGCACTCTTTTTATTCACTTATTACTTCTCTGATTTCTGCTATTTTCTAAGCTAATTTGTTTGTAAACCGACCCATTAGAAAGTCTAATTTTTTATGGCTAAATTACGTTCCATATATGGAACTTTATTTCGTTGTCCAAATTCTGTTAGCAACTTTCGATCAGTGCAAAGACAAATTTATCGTAATCTGCATCCTCCACTTCTGTATCTGGGGATTTTAAGTACCTTAATTGTTTAGTGGACAATTATCTCTTTACAATAGCGGCAATGCAACGTCTGTTTTTCTCATAAAGAGCTGTAGTTTTAGGATCAGCGGATAATATTCCGCTAACATCAAGTGTCTTACTTTACCGCCAAGCAATTTCGCTTTCCATTAGTCTTAAAATTAAATATCGTTTTCATGTTTATATCTCTGTGTTCGGTATAAGATTAATATGAATCTAAGTAATAACAATAAAAGTAAAAACACCATACACAATTTTAAAGCTTAGAAATAAAAATATTTATAAGCCACTCAGCAGAGCCCATGCTAAGAATTAAACCTGTATTTTTTTAAACTTTAGTAACCGTAACATAAAAATAGCAAAATATAGTATTCTTAGCCGAGAGTCGATCCTTGAACATTTCGAATACCAATTTATAAGAATATGAATGCGTTCATTTTTAAATGTTTAAGTCTAAGACTCAAAACCTCATAAGCTTTTTGCTTCGTTGGCTGAGCATGGAACTCTTTTCCCTATAATATTACATAACCAAGTCATTTAACATTTAAAATAATATTCATGGTGACCCAAGATCCCCACCAAACATTCTTTAGTAATTAAAAATATGATCGACAAAAACAAAAGAAAACTCGAAAGTGAAGCAGAAAAGATAAGAAAACAAAACCGAACGATATTACCCATTGTGTGGTGTAATTATTTTTCTTTCAGGTTTTCCCTCTCAGTTTGTTTAGTTTTTCCTTGCTTTCTCAAAGTTTCCGTCTAGGCTTGATCGAGTGTTATGTCCTTCCTTTGCAACTACATTATTCCGTGGTAACCATTATTTTCTTTTTATTCATTTTGAACACTTTTTTTGTGAAAAGGTCTGGTCTTTACGGACCCAAATAATATTCTGCAACGTAGTACACACGTTTCCACACACAGACCCAGCACGTTGTATTCCGTTGAAAAGGAGGCAAAGATAAAGAATAACTCAACTCACTTTTTTTTCCGTTGGAACAACGACATATATTTTCGGGTACTTTCTCGACGTGATCGTGAACAGCGTGGTGCAATTTTTTCTTTCAAGTTTTCCCGCTCAGTTTGTTTAGTTCTTTCCCAAATTCTGATTCTATACCCCCTCTTTTCTATCGTTTCTTTCTTCCTACGTCTTTTTAATAAATAGTACCATTACTTGTTATGTTCACAAGAGTCAATTCAGCCTGTGGCGAAAGGGGGCGTCAGATGTAAACATGAATCTATTCAAACTGAAAATGAGGCACGATTTTTTATTTAAAAAAAAGTTGTTTGTCGAAAGTACATCAAGCGCGACGATTCTGGTTCTGTAATAAGGGCCGCAGAAAGGGTAGCTGGGTTGGAGAGGAGAGTGGATCCCGAAAGTGTCGGTCGGGGGACGAGTGATTCTGGTCTGACAACTTACACTCGCCTGAACAAGACGCTGGGTCATATTTCTTTTCGTTGGTTCGCGTGGGCGGCATTTGTCCTTCACATGGAAGATTATACACCCCACCCTCACCGGCTGAAATATTGTCAGACGACACAAACAACCTGACAGTAAGAAAAATAAATTTTTCTTACTTTCTTTCCTTCTTAACTCCCCCAAGATGATCACTGGGGCGCATGCATCCCCCCCTCTCTCTCTCTCTCTTTCTCTCTCTCTCTCTCTCTCTTTATTATTATTATTTTAATTTTCTTATCCTTTTTCCTAGTTGGAGATGGAGCATCATACCGGATGCCAGACAACCATCCACTATTTCACACATCCTAACCGAGATATCTTTTTAAAGATTCTAACTACCTCTTTGTGCAATTGTTTGTATCGCCCTTGCGCTTTGTTCACCGGGTATATTGGCGCGTATTTTTTAAATTCTTTTTCATAAGTTCGGTTGCTCTTATAATTACTGAGTTATTTCTACTTTTGACACTTCTAAAACAAAGCTTCTTTCCTTGCATTGACAACATTTTTTATCAGTTTAAATCAATGCCTTCTTTTAGAAATGCAGTTGCATTCCCACACACACACGCCCATATATATATATATATATATATATATATATATATATATATATATATATATATATATATATACTAGCAAAAGTACCCGTAGTTGACTGGGTTCAAAAACAGCCTACAGAAAATGGACTCTGATTTATGAGTACGATAGGTTATGAAAAGGAAGGGTTGTAAAGAGATAGTTTCGAATTTGGGGGTATCAAAACCAAAGCAAAATATGATGAAAGTAAAAATAAAATAGATAAACCCCATAATTTATTATACCATACCTGTTCACACTGAAACACTTATCACAATATTCTGTGGATCTATATTAAAAAACCTTGTTAAACTTTGTGACATATTTCCATTCTATGGAGGTCAGGCGCGAACGAACACCTCATAATTTTATTATACCATATTTCTTCAAACTGAAACATAATTATCAAAGTATACTTACGCAGATAGATATGAAAAGTCTTTATTAAAGTTTGTGCCTATTTCCATTCTATGGAGGCCAGGTGCGAACGCAGACCCCACAATTTTATTATACCATCCCTATTTAAGTTAAAACATACTTATCAAAGTATTCTTATGTACATCTATATCAAAAACACTTGTAAACGTTTTTTTTTTATATTTAAATTTTTTATTTCCATACTTTGTGGACCAGGCGCGTACGCAGACCCACAATTTTAATGAATCACCATTATAACAGATCAAACATATCCATTCCTGTGTCTCGATACATCTTCTATCATTATATGTGATCAGTTTTCTATAATATCAACCATATAGGAGCCTATTCGTGATCAGACACACACACACACACACAGACATTCAGCTTTATATATATATATATATATAGATAGATATAGATATATATATATAGATATATATATATATATAAATGAGAATGTGTGCGTGAGGACAACCCTCAATATATATATCAAACCAAAATTTGATGAGTTGAAATTTAGTATATAACGTATTCTGTAGCAAGCCCCACTCTCCCCAATGGTTTACTCCTGCTTGTGCAGCTGCCATTGCTCAAAGGCAGCATGTGTTCCGCAGATTCAACCGACATAAGTCCAGTTGAAACAGACCGAAGTATATGGAAGCTAGAAGTAATTGTAAGAGAGTAATAGCGACAGCTAAGAGAGATTACACTGAAACAACCAGAAAACGCATCGAAGCACAGAAATTAGGAACCTGTGATTTTTGAAAAATCCACAACAGTGTAGTAAATAATGGGCAGTCAACGGTTCCCTCACTATCAAACAATCAGGAGGTTGTTTGCATGGCAACCTAGAAGGCTAACATGCTTGCCAGTCGGTTTTCCTCTAACTCCACATTAGACCCAGCAAACCATTCCCTCCACGACTTTCCTTTGTGGACAGACGTCACACTAGACGATTTGAAAATCACCCCTTCTCAGATACATAAACACCTAGACACCTCAAAATCATGTGGACTTGATCTCATCCTGGCTGTGCTATTAAAAAAATGCTCCACTGCGTTTGCTCCAGTTCTCTCCAAACTTTACAACAAATGACTTAACGAATCTTGTTTTCCCGACTGCTGGAAACCCGCTTCTGTTGTACCAGTCTTCAAGAATTCTGGTGAAAGAACTGACCCACTAAATTATCGCCCCATTAGCCTCCTCCCGCTTTTCGCCAAAATATTTGAGTCCTTAGTTAATCAAGCCCTAGTTCAACACCTAACAGCTGCTAAACTCCTGACTGACAAACAATATGGATTGAGGCAAGCCCGTTTAACAGCAAATATCTTAACTGTAGTCTTTGAACGTATATACCGTTCACTGAACAAAACAGAGGAAGGTAGAGCGGTAGCCCTTGATATATCTACGGCTTTTGACAGGTTATGGCACGATCGTCTTCTAAGGGAAATTAGATCATATGGTATCACTGGAAGAATACATAATGTAATTAAATCTTTTTAAGTGAGAGAAAAATCCAAGTTGTCCTCGACGGTCATACATCTAAATAATATGATATAAATGTGGGAGTACCTCAGGAGTCCATCTTTGGACCTTTATTATTCCTGATATTCATAAATGACCTCCCTGATAAAATTGTGTCGGAGATGGGTATATTTGCCGATGACACCACTCTCTATAACAGGCATGAGGGGAAAACAAATGAACACATATTCAAGAAAATGGTAGAAACACTAGAGGATGGAATGAGGACAAAAATGGATGGTCACATTCAATGCTGCCAAGACTAAGCTTGTTTCCTTCAATAATTACAAGAAACCTTCTCTACCACCAATAGCAGTGGCCAAGAACACATTACCGAAGAAGGTGGGATCTCTCTACCATGCTAGAAAATTACTTACGCCTGAAAGTAACCTGTATCTCTATAAGGCCACCATTTGCAAATGTATGGAGTAATGTTGTCACATTTGGGCTGGTGCATCTGCTGCTTATCTAGAGTCGCCAACCTGATAGGCCCTGAACTGTCATCTACGTTCCGCCTCCGTTTGGAGGTTTGGCCCACGGGCCAAGATCAAAGTGTAGCATCTGTTCCGGCAGATGCTGCAGGCTATGACTAGCTATGATTAGCAAAGACCGGATGTGGGGGCAACCCCACATGCCTGACCATTAACCAGCTCCCATTTCCCACCTCTCGGGAGCTGGTCCCCTTTTTCCCTTCCCCCTCCCTTCACTCCTCACATTAAAAATCGGCCTTGTGCCTAATTTGCTCGGTGGGGGAGCAAATAAATAACATCTGTTCCGGCAGATGCTGCAAGCTATGACTAGCTATGACTAGCAAAGACCAGATGTGGGGGCAACCCCACATGCCTGACCATTAACCAGCTCCCATTTCCCACCTCTCGGGAGCTGGTCCCCTTTTTCCCTTCCCCCTCCCTTCACTCCTCACATTAAAAATCGGCCTTGTGCCTAATTTGCTCGGTGGGGGAGCAAATAAATACCATCTGTTCCGGCAGATACTGCAAGCAAAGACCATATGTGGGGACAACCACACATATAAGACCTTGGTCAATGTAGGGGCAACCCTTCATACCAATTGTCACTTCACTATCCAGTTCCTCTACTCCCCGGGGAGTCGGCCCCCTTTTCCCCTTCACTCCTCATATTAAAAATCGGCCTTGTGCCTAATTTGCTCGGTGGGGGAGCAAATAAATACCCTGAACTGTCATCTAGGCTTCAGCCTCTGTCCCATCGACGAAATGTTGCATCCCTCTTCCTGTTCTACAAATACTTTGATGGTGAATGCTCTGATGAACTACAAGACTTGTACCTCCTCGACGTAAATACCACCGACAAACCCGACAAACAACTAAGTCCCATCCTTTATAGTAGAGATCCCTAGGTATAAGAAAGCCTTTTACTCCAATAGTTTCTTCCCCAGAACTGCAGGTCTTTGGAACTCCCTTCCGGGAGTCTACTTTCCCAACTGCACTGACATGCAGAAGTTAAAGTGTAACGGGAACAAACATCTTGCTACTCATTTCCCTTCATAATGCCCCTCCAGATTATGTCCCCGATAGTACCCCCACTTCAAAGTGACACTGTTCCTTGTTTGGGGTGAAAATTGATTTAAAAGAAAAAAATCAGACATGTGAAAAACTTTGAAATCGGTTTTCATCCGAAAAAAAGAGCTGCTAAGGGGTAAAAATTAAGGGTCATTGAATTTTTATCTGTTTTTGTCAATTGTCTCCTCCTCCTCCTCCTCCTCCTTCTTCTTATTCTTTTACTTTCATGTAAACACAAACATATACTCCCCCTTTTATTATTGGTCCACCGACTTAGTCGGATTTAGACCTTAGAATTCACCCTCGTCCGTTCGTCCTCTAAATTCTCAATAACTACTTATTACATTTTTCTGAAATTTTGCAGGAAATTACAACTACCCAAGGGAGGAAATTTAACATTCTCGGATTTTTTATAAAAATACTGATTGCGTCCCCGAAGGGGTCCAAAGGAATCAAAATGGACCAAAATAGCACTTTTCGGGACATAGAATCTTTTCCGAACATTAGATTTTGCTGAAAATTGCCCAAAAGCAAGATCACATGGATATACACATGGAAACGTAATATTCGACCTTGTGTTTTAGAAGTGAAAAACGCAATTTTGAGGGCCAATTTTTATTTTTCTCCTAAAATTCATACTCGTGTCTATTAGGGGTTTTAAATTGTACTGGATTTAAAATAAATTAAGACATTGTTTGTCATGAAACGGTTTCATTTGGCTGTTTTAGCCCAATGTTTTACATCAGGTGTTTTAATTGGTAAAATAGGTAACAGTTCTACGACTGATTTTGGCTTACAGTAAAAGGGAAAAACTCTTGTAGACTCAATTTTACAAATATTGATTACGTACTCGTAGACTGAACTTTAATACATGCGATTGGTTTACAATATAAGGTTACAAACCAGTAACCAAGCTTCTCATTTTTAAAGTGTCTTCTATACATGAACATCCGACCTTTATTTAACTATATCCTCGTGAGGAGACAAGTAAATAAGAACATATTAAGGCGGATTTGTTTTACAATCCACAGAGATTCGAAAAAGTGTAAAAAAAACGAATATATAATAACAAATACATGTTACTAAAGGCAAGATAAGTTTCTCTTCTGCCTAGATGAATAAGTTACTTTTTAAATATTCAGAGCAGAGCGGACAAAAATTGTGAATGGTGGTGGGCATGAAAAGTGCTGCCTAATTTAATGTAAAGTAACATCCCCATTTCCAGACCTTCATAACAGTTTAGGACTCAAGACTAATAAGCATTTTTCATATAAGAGATAAATTGTATGTGCTTTATCTTTTAAGGTGATTTCGTGTGGTTTTACGACTTCACCAGTTGAACTTAGGGTTATACAAAGATAAAAGATTAATTACCGATTCAAAAAAAAAAGTTAGATTGAAAGACCATTTCAATATAAATTTATAAGAAAAAACTGATCCTCTACTTAAAATTTTAAAATATTTTTCGGTGTGGTCACACGTAATCTTCTAAAACTCAGAATCTCATTCTTGGAGGGATAGCTAAGGGTCTTCATCTACTTTTAAATATAGATATATATATATTTTTTTTAATTTGCCAAACTTCCTTTTATATATTTTCTCCAAGCTTGCGAGATTTGCATCTTGCATCTTGTGCTATTATGCCCATTCATACACTTGTACCATTTTTACTGGTGCCACTTTAACCTACCCTCCCAACCCCCTTTCAGAACGATTCTAAAATGTATCAATTAATCACGTATACATTTATTGCTTGCTTTTTGTGGATTTCTTTTTTATAAGAACTCCACAAATATCAGAAAAATTAATATTTATAAAATAAAACATTTACAATTATTAATTTTTCCGATAATTGTGGAGATTTTCTTCGGCAATATTCAATATTTAGATTTGCCATTGTTGTGATGTTTAATTTGTAACATATTACAATTAATTAACAAAAAAGAAGAAGCTGTTTGATTTTATTATTTTTCTGTCAAAACAAAAGTTACCATTCTGAAAAAAAAAAAAAAAAAAAAACAGAAAACTAGCTGATAAAATTTGACAAGAATTTTACAAGCTAACCGCTTCAATATAATCCCCAAAACTATAGAGAGCGTAAACACGGAATATTTTTTATATTCATGATATTTTTTGTAGGGTAAAAAATTAAAATCTTGTGTTTTTCTTTTTTGGAGATTTTTTGTTTTCAATTCAGTGGTTTTTGAAAATTTCAGAGGGCAAAGATAAAAATCTAGCGATTGTCTTGAAATTTTATTTCGCTACTTACAAGATAAAAAAAATGTGTTTAATGCTTTTACTAAAGTTACTACATTGCCTTTTATTCAAAAACATGACAAAAGCATCACTCGGGGGATCATATAGTTTTTGGCTTGTTTGTTTATTTTGTTTTGTTTTTGTTTTTTTTTGTTTTTTTTTCGTATCTTGCATATTATTTATATTATATTGTTTTGTGTTTTAAAGGTATGGCCTTATATAATATACTATTTTGCTATTCAGTTTCTCAAATGCATTAGAAAATCCTACATCTTGTATAATAAAGTAGTATATTATGTCGGACATGTTTTTTTTTCTTGTTATTTTTTTTTTCATGTTATTTTTTTAGATTGCGTTTGTTTATAAGATCGATTTTTATATTATTTTTTCTTTCTCTTGCAATAAACCTGTAGATCGGCTTTCATCGCAAAAACGTCTGCTTGCGTTGCCAAGTCATAAACTAAGGAGAAAAAAAGACATTAAATTTCATTTTGTTATGAATGTATATACAATTAGTTCCATTTATTATTTCTTATACTTTGACACAGGAAAATGCCAATAAAATTTCCTATTCTTGTCACTTCGAATTTATACATATATCATAATGCGTATTATTTTAATCTTTGTGCGTGCGGGTGTGCCAAATATTTTCTGCCAACGTCGAAACTGACACTAAATACATCTCTAAAGTTCTTACTTCCTGCATCTTGTTTGCTTAGATCTTCGGAATCTTCCCAATTAATAATCGCCATTGTGTTAAATTAATTTACACGCCAAGGATACCAATCGAAGATACGTCCTCAACAATCCGTTCAGTAGAATGGGTGGTATTTTGATAACGAGTAGATAGGTATTTACGTCTATTCCATCGCGAAGAGGGTGACAAGGTCAGAAGATGGAATTAATGAGCAGGTGCCCCTAAAGGAGAAGCCGGGTGGAGCAAATTTATCGTTTATTGGGGAATGACGACAGGGCTACTGATACATTTTTGGCAGGGTCAGGGTGCTTCTTAATTAAGTATCAACTAAGGCCATCACTATCATTTGCTTGAAGTTAGCTTATCTCGGGTTTGCTATAGCTCTCTCGATTTGCTAGGAGCCGCAAACTGTTGTTAACAACCCCAAACTGGAAATTGTTTATAAACTAATTCTGACTCCTAAATTTTATTGACTCAAAATCGGAAAACCTATGCCAGTATTTGTCTTAATCACCACCACATATGATTAATAGAAACTAACGAACTCCACGCTTGCCCTATCAGCCATTTCCTGCTTACTATTCGAAAACTGACCACCGGCCATAAGGCGTCGTCATATCTGATGACAAGATCTTTATTCTTTAAAACTTTTTCGTATATATTGGTTTTGTATGTTTGATAATAATTCGGCATTCTAAAATCTGAAGTTTCTCAGTACGAAAAAACTTACGAAGTGACTTATCAAAGTGTAGTATCTGTTCTTCAGATGCTGCACTTCTATTTCTTGTTCTCTTTCGGTGGAGGAGAAATCCTTCACGACTGAGACAATTTTTATTTTTGTACCTTTTCTCCACGTTAAAAAATGACCCTGGTGTCTAACTCTGTCCCGTGGGGAGGCATAGTAAATAGGTACAATAAACTTATCAAAAATGCTCAACACGTGGGAAGAGTTTAAACAAATCCTTTAAAAAGAATCACTTCGCTATCGAGTTAACATAGTCGTCGTAAACCCCAACAACAACAGATGGTGGGGGCAGACAACGCATGTACGCTCACCACTATCGGCGATATTGAAACCGGTAAAGTTACACTTAACGTTGACCGTATTGGTGAGCGCAAAATCGTGTGTAAATAAGGTTGACAGGGACACAGTAATCAAACTAAATCGGAAAAAATGAAATATATCAATAGGAAAGCAGGATCGTACGATTGTCTCAAACTGTTAAAACATTGGAAACTGTTATGGCAGAAATATAAATGTGATATCGTAGTTCCAACGCAGAATTCTTTATTGCAGACAATGTTAAAATACAATTATTATGACTCACGATAGCTACACATATTCAGCCTATTTCAATACGAAACATATTGAAGGTAAGTATATTTAAACATGTTCATACTTTATATTGGTGTGTATTGGTGGGAGTATGGAATATGAAGGGATACGAAATTGATCTATAAAAAAAGCAGTATGTATGTGTGTGCATGTTTAACTGATAAACTATTTATTACATACGGGGTGCCTTAAACAAATTTCTAGACTTTTTGTGCATGCATTTAAAATTGTCGCAGACTCTTGAAAATTCAGTACGTTATTGCTATACATCTTATGAGATGACTGACCAATTTTTATGATTTCAGATTCAAATTAACAGCTACAGCAGGAATTGGAACCCACCCTACTAAAGTCGGATTGTCACAACTGGTGAATTTCCAAAATGCAACTTGCGCGTGAGGAGACTTTAGAAGAACGATTTGCAATAAAATTCTTTTTTAAACTTAGAAAAATGCCACAGAAACGTATGGAATGCTTCAGACTGCTTTTGGGCCATCTTGCATAAATCGAGCATCAGTTTTTGATTGGCATAAGAGATTCAAGGAAGGCAGGGAGTATGTGATGGGTGATGAGAGGTGTGGGAGGAATAAGGAAGTCAAAACATCAGAGTTGATTGGTCAAACGAAAAACTGCATGGATAAGAAATGTCATGTGTCTGTAGAGACAATTAGTGTACAGTTTGATGCCAGTGTGGGAACTGTACATACAATTATTCGCGAGGAACGAAAATGTGAAAGATTTTCGCGATGTTTGTCCCAAGGGTGCTCAGAGAAGATCAGAAAGAAAGACGTTGTCGTGACAGCAGGAAGATGATCGACCTGATCAATTCAGATCCCGCAGTTCTTGATGCTCTAGTGACCTGCAATGAAAGCTGGATCTACTGCTATAACCCAGAGACCAAGAAACAGAGTTCCCGGTGGAAGCATGCCGGCTCTTTCAGACCCAAGGAAGCCAAACAGAGCAAATCCACCCAGAAACTTGTGATGGCTCCTTTTCTTGACAGTACTGGCATTATCTACATACACTGGGTTCCCACTGGACAGAGAGTGAACAGGTCAATTATGTTCAGGTTTTAAGGGAGTTCAGGAAGACATTCTGTCTTCAAGTCTACACTAAGAGCGGTTTATAACGAGTAAAATCTTTGTTTAGGTGGATAAATAATGCGTACGGAAATATGTCGCCAAATTGAAATGAAAATGTTCATTTCAATTTGCCGACATATTTTTATTAGTTTTACGCATGCGCGAATTCAATCATAGCTACAATTTGTTTAATTTTAAATCTTTCTTAACTATCTGTCGAATTAGTTTAAACGGAAGAGAACGCGGTTGTGGCACTAAATGTTTTGGTTTCAATTCTAACTGATGGCACCGAAGTCATTTTTTAAACTTTTGGAATCAGTACTATATATATATATATATATATATATATATATATATATATATATATATATATATATATATATAAAGTTATAAAATATATATGCCAATTAAGCTACACAGAATATTCCGCGTTTCATCCACGTTAGGATTCATCAGGCTTGTGCGAGGAGTTGTCATATATATATATATATATATATATATATATATATATATATATATATATATATATATAAGTGTGTGTGTGTGTGTGTGTGTGTGTGTGTGTGTGTGCGTGTGTGTGTGATAGAAGATTGGTTCTATTACAATAAATACGAAAACTGCATGAATTAAAATATATGTAAGCGTATTTTACGACTGGTAAAGGCGGTCATCTCACACCCTGCTCGTGATGAATAAGTCAATGAAGCGATAGCTTAACTCGTACACCGAATTCCATTAGAGGGGCTGATAACGGCTCACATAAATGAACAGACTGACCTACCAACAGACGGGGTCAGTCCTTTAGTCATAGTTATCAAAAATAAAGAATAACATCAGGATATGCGACGAGTTAATCAGGTCATGGTTCGGAAAAACACCTCAATTCCAACTACCGAGGAGACATAAACATAAGTAAGATATTTTCAAGTGTAAAAAACATCAACATACCGCTTGACTAGATAATCAAATTAGAATCTGACGACCAGACCCTTATATGCTTTAGACTTAACCTACGACATAGCGTTAACTACTTATATTTTCTATGCTGCTCCTCCTCGACCCAGTACTTTACTCTAATAAACCAAATCTCTGACAGCATAGATACAACACTCTCTCTTGATACTAACGCGCAAGTACATGTATTTGGTGACATTAATTCTCGACATACACAGACGCAGCTGGTAGCATAACATATAGCTTCTCTATATCTCATTCCCTATCACAGACAGTTACGTTTCCGACACGTTTCCCAGACTAGCAAGATTAACAAGCTTCACTTCTAGATCTATTTCTGACCACAGTTCCTGATGATTGTGTAACAAATGACCATAGCCCACTCAGGAATGTTGATCACGCTGTGATAATGGTAAAAATCACCCTAAATTCTCGACCCAAAGTTGAAGATCCATCACCCAAATCGACGAGATATTATAAGAAGGCTGACTGCAAAACCATCAGGGATCTCATCAGAGACGCCCCATGGGGAAATATCTTTTCTCTTCCAGCAGAACAGTGCGCAAATGAAACTACTGAATAGTTCAAAGCGGCAATTGAAGTACATGATCCCACGCAAAAGTTCTATAGCAAACTCTCCCCAATTGTTTACTTCTACTTGTGCATCTGCTATTGCTCAAAGGCAGCATGTATACCGCAAATTTCTCCGGCATAAGTCCAGTACAAACAGACAAAAGTTTGTAGAAGCTAGAAGTAATTGTAAGAAAGAAATAGCGACAGCTAAAAGAGAATACACTAAAACCATCAGAAAAACGCATCGAAGTGCAGAAATTAGGAACTCGTGATTTCTGGAAAATCTACACCTGTGTATTAAATAATGGGCAATCAACAATTCCCCATTATCCAACAATCATGAGGTTGTTTGCACGGCAACCGAGAAGGCTAACATGCTTGCCAGTCGCTTTGCTTCAAACTCCCAGCAAACCACTCCTTCCCTGATTTTCCTTTGCAGACTGACACCACACTAGATGATCTGAAAATCACTCCTTCTCAAGTGCATGATATCATAAAAAACCTAGACACTTCAAAAACATATGGACCCGATCTCATCCCGGCTGTACTATTAAAAAAATGCTTCGCTGAGATTGCTGCAGTTCTCTCCAAACTTTACAACAAATGCCTTTACGAATCTTGCTTTCCTGACTGCTGAAAAACTGCTTCTGTGATATCATTTTGTAAGAATTCTGGCGAAAGAACTGACCAATTAAATTATCTCTTCATTAGCCTCCTTCCTCTTTTCGCCAAAATATTTGAGTCCATAATTAATCAAGCTTTAGTCCATCACCTTACAGTTGCTAAACTTCTGACCGACCAACAATATGGATTTAAGCAAACACGTCTACTGCAGATATATCTATGGTTTTTGACAGGGTAAGGCACGATGGTCTTCTCAGGAAAATCAGATCATACGGTATCACTGGACGAATACTTAACATAATTAAATCCTTCTTAAATAAGAGAAGAATCCAGGTTGTCCTCGATGGTCGTACATCTAAACAATATGATATAAATGCGAGTGTACTTCAAAGGTCAATCCTTGGACCTTTATTATTCCTAATATTCATAAATGACCTCCCTGAGAAAATTGTCTCTGATGACACTAAGCTCTATAACAGACATGAGGGAAAAATGAATGAACACACATCTAAGCTGGTTTCCTTCAATAATTACAAGAAAACTTTTCCACCACCAATAGCTATGGCTGAAGATATATTACCTAAAAGTACATCATTCAAACTCCTCGGCTTAACGTTCACAGGGAACATGAGTTGGAACAGGTACATTGAGAGCATTGTTGCTGCGAAGAAGGTGGCCTCTCTCTACCTTGCTAGAAACTCACTTACACCTGAAAGCATCATGTACCTCTACAATACCACCATTCGCCCATGTATGGAGTAGTGTTGTCACATTTGGGCTGGTGCATCTGCTACTAGTCTCTCGCTCCTGGGCAGGGTTCAAAAGAAAGACGCCAAACTGATAGATCCTGAACTGCTATCTAAGCTTTAACCTTTGTTGCATCGACAAAATGTCGCATCCCTCTGCCTGTTTTACAAGTATTTTAATGGTGGATGTTCCGATAAGCAACTAGCCCTTGTATCCCCTCGACGTAATTAATCCCGACAAACCCGAAAAGCAGCAAAGTCCCACCCCTACACAGTAGAGATCCCTAGATGTAAGAAAGCCTTCTACTCTAATAGGTTCTTCCCCAGAACTGCTAGACTGTGGAATTCCTATCCGGTTTCCTGCTTCCCCAGCTGTATTGACATGCAAAAGTTCAAGTGTAATGTGAACAGACATCTCGCTGCTCAACTCCTTACATAGTATTCCTGCAACTCATTGTTTGTGGTGAAAATGTAATAAAAAAGAAGAATCGTTTATATATTAGACTAGCATGGGAGCTCGGCGTTGCCCGGGTGTTTGGAGGTTATGTTGAGCAAAAAAAAAACAAAAAAAAAACGGTCAATTTTTTTAACTTTGACCCCTATTATGACCCCTTAAAATTTATTGTTTTGGGCTCAAATCAAGTTATTAAGTTAGATCTGTCCAAGGAACCTATATCTAAAATTTCATGTGTTTAGTCCCAAAATTGTCGGAGGAGTTTCGTATAGTTCTCAAAGGTCAAATCGTTGAACTTTGACCCCTTAACAGCCAAATTTCTGGCCGAAAACCGATCACAAAGATTTTCCCAAATCTCAGTACTCTGTATATCAAATTTCGAGTCTGTAGACTAAAAATTGACAGAGTTATTGCGTAGGTAAATGTACACAGACAGACAGACACACACACACACACACAGACACGTTCACTTTTATATATATATATATAGATAGATAGATATAATTTTCAGAGCGTGAGAGCCAACAGACCGGAAGTCCAAGTCCTCATTTGGGCTCGTCAGTTGGATATATCCAAAATCAGGAGGCGAGGACTCTTACACTTGAGCAAACGGGCCACACACAAGAAAATATACTAAATAACACAGGTGAAGCAAACCGAGGCGAAACCGGACTATGGAATTGGCTTAATTTGTCTTAAACAAGAGCTGTAATCATTCAACCAACAAAAACCAAAGCCTATGTCCCACAACACACACACACACACACACACACACACACACACACATATACATATATATATATATATATATATATATATATATATATATATATATATATATATATATATATATATATATATATATATCAATTTAGGCAATAGGAATTAAATATTTACCCGATAAAAGCAAGCGTAAACTTGATATAAATATTAATACTAATATAGTAAATTTATATAGTAATTCCAACCAAATAAAGAAGCTCAATACAAGCACAATAGGAAGTAGAGCTTGTCATGATGAAAATAATGAAAAATGAAAAAAAGTCAGTAAATTAAAATTTACAAGGAAATTTATTCTTCGACTGAGTACAATAAAAACAATTTTCAAGAAATTTGTTCTTGGAGTATTCTGTCTGATAAATTTTAATTTACAGTCTTGATTCCTTTTCCTTATATATATATATATATATATATATATATATATATGTGTGTGTGTGTGTGTGTGTGTGTGTGTGTGTGTGTGTGTGTATATAACAAGTAGTTAATATATGTTAAAAACACTTTGAAAAAGAGTTAAAAATATATTTAATTTTAAAAAGGAAGAACAAAATAAGTGGATAATCCTTAATCCGCGGAGTTTCGAAGAAATACTTTCGTTCTCATCAGAGGGTAGGATTTAGCAAAATGCGGGATTGGAATTTGATTGCAAAAGTCATAGATCTTACTTGGTAACAAATAGTGAAGCAGGGGGGAATAGGGTGAAGCAAAAGGTGATTTTATGTGAATGAATGATTTCATATATATATATATATATATATATATATATATATATATATATATATATATATATATAGCCATCCACATACAGTACTGTTTCGCTGTTTTAATGCTCATCAGTGCGGCTAGACACACACACACATATATGTGTGTGTGTGATGTGTGTGATGTGGTGTGTGTGTGTGTGCGTGTGTGCGTGCGTGTGTGAGGGGGGGGGCTCGCATCGGGTACTTTGCTCCTAAATCCGATCAAGTCATTTTCTCAACTTAAATATTAATATATTACAAAAAAATATAAAGTTGTTTTTTTTTTAAACATGATCTGTTGCTAGTTTCATTCGTCATTTCAAAAGGTTTCACGGCAAATAAAATCGTTTATCGAATCGTTCTTGAATCGTACAAGTTATTATTGAGTTCTGATATTCTCGTGGCATCTTACTTTATTTCACTCACAATGTATGGCTTCACTTCTTTTTTTTTTTTACAGCTGGTGCATCCGTGTATTCATGACATCAAACACATGTAGAGTCCAAGTACAAGATAATTTTTTAAGTATTGTCGACCGATTTATGGAATAATAAAAAATATAAAAATGTCTATTGATTGGCTTCGATTTTCTTACGACAAGATCCCGGAAGATGTTTCATTTTATATTTTTACGATTGTTATATATTTGGATGGAGGATCCTTTGGGATGTGTAATTTATTTATTTATTTATTTATTTATTTGAAAACTGTTGACTTCATCTTCATACTTGTTGTTTCAACATACTTCGGCTAACTCATCCTCTGGCCTTCTTTAGGTGATTAATCGTGACGGGATAGGAATGAAGAGTCTCGCAACTGTAATCCCGGGCAGTGTTGTCAGAGATGGTAGTGTCGTCCGCATCAATTTAAATGAAGAATTTTAGAATGTGATTTGAGCGATCATTAATAAAGATCAGGAAGAGGTTTGGGTCTGGAATGGATCGTGGAGGCACACCAGCATTAATTCTATGCGCTTCAACGATTACTTTTATGAACCTATCGAAGAGAAAAGAATTAAATGGTTGAGAGGACATTTCCAGATAATTCATAGCTAGCAATGTTTCTAAGAGGACCTTTACGCCATACCCCATCAAGGCTTTTGATAATTGTACTAAAAATGAAGCTCCCATAAATAGATTCATTGATCCTGTATGATATAACAATGAGCACCTGACTTTAATGTCACATGGGCTATTCATCTTGCAGTTGTGTCTTTTTGGTTGAAATGGATGCAGGTGCTCTCTTCTGATACCACACTCCATCTTTTCTGTTCGCGGTCAATGAAAAAAAAATCCTTCGAGACCGGAACAAGTTTTATTTTTTATCCCAATCCAGACTGCTCTATTTTTAAGGAGTAAAATTCGTTCCACATTAAAAACCGACCTTGATTTCCCCAGATTAAAAGCTTATTTTATGTATAATCCTGCCCTATCTATCTGGTTGGGCTCCTTGCCCGGACTAATGTGACTCTCTCTCTCTCTCTCTCTCTCTCTCTCTCTCTCTCTCTCTCTCCAGGTTTCCCTGTCTTCCATCAGCTGCCTCAGATCTTCAGAATCACAGTTGGCGTCATGTGCTATTTGCTAGATGTATGTGAATCTAAGTCGTCCTTTGCTCGTGGGCCCGTGCCGTGAAGACCACAGCAATACATTTCTCACCGGCTTTTGCTTACTCCTCTGGCAGTGGACGGAAAATCGTAGACGTCACTCCCCGGTGGTAGTAGATATGGCAGGTAGGTTGCCATAAAGTTGCTGCTTCGTGGGATTATCTTGCTAAAATATATTTAACACTGTTCGTAGTATACTGGTGTGCGTGCCGTTTAGCTTTCTTTCCGATCTTTTGGTGAGCGTCCAGATTGTGACACCGAAAACAAGGACAGGTTCCACCTCTGCTTTGAAGAACTACTTTTCAGTTTGTCAATTAGCCTTGAAGTCCATACTGACCGCAGTTTATCCAATGCAGCTACTCCTAACCTTGTGGGTAAATATGGATTAGATACACTGTTTCTCAAATTTTAATTCTAGCTCTCGAGATGAGTTACATGTAACGTAATAAGCTGAGGTCAAATCCCACGAATCTATCGCATTTTTACGTTGTCTATTTGGCGACATATCAACTTAGTTTAGATTATTTAATGCTAAAATAAATATATAAAACAATCGTAGGCAACATGAATTCGAACAAATACATCGAGGACATTGTCAATCCTTTTACCGTGCTAAAAAATTACTCGCATATGAAAGCATCTTATATCTTTACAAAGTCACAATCCGCAATGCATAAAGTATTGTTGTCACATCTGAGCTGGTGCCTCTGCTATTTGACCCTCACGTAAATTTGTTAACGTAAGTGGGACGTCTCATCAAGAACTTGTTTGCATTAGACTTGAAGACGACCATACTAGCATTTCAGCCCGGCGTTTTCCGGATGTTTGGATGTGTGTGTTGAGCAAAAAAAAAAAAATAAATAAATAAATATTTTAAAAGTGGTAATAGAAAGGCAGGCTCGAACCCGTACTGCGAAGGATGAAAAGAACGGGGGGAAAAACCTGACGTCTTTGTCGTTACGACCACCGCCAAACCGGAAGTGACGTAGGTTTTAATTAAGGCTAGACAATAGAAAGGAGACAATGACTTTAAAAAATATCGGCGAAAAAACGACCCACCCACCCCCCGTGTAGAAAAGTGCCCAGTTGAAGGTGAAGATATTAATGTTTTTAGCTGGTTTCCAGCTGATTACAACATGGTCGTCTTCAAGTCCAACGTAAACAAGTTTTTGATCAGCCGTCCCCTAAAGTAATCCAAATTGTTAGGTGAAAGTACAGAATATTTGACAAAAAAGCTATCTTCTCACGTTAAGTATGGGTTTCTAAATAATAACGTTATTATTTCAGCACGGTCCGTATTCTGCATAAGTATCAAATCTTACAGGACAAGCTTTCTCACAAAACCGACGCTGCTAGTCTTTATCTACTCTATCTCTATTTACATAGGAGGTGCTCGACTGATCTCCAATCTCCGGTTACTCCTTAGAGGACATTCACAGCAAGAACTCGCATTCTATACAACTAGAAAATAACTTTCCCTTCTCCCCCCCCCCCGTGTGCCTGACGTCAAACAGAAATTCTATTAATAGAAGTGTGGAACACGTTACCGCAAGGTTACTTCCTTGTGGGCTAAAACTTGGTCGTTTTCAAATCCAACAACAAATACTTGTCATAAACCGTCTTCATTAGTTTTTTTATTATTATTTAAATCCGTTCATAATAATCTTCATCACTCAACTGACAATCTAATCAGATCATTAACTTTTATTTTTAAGTGGGTTTAAATCTTGACAAATGTTGACTCGTTAATATAATTTTTCTTTGGGGGTGGGGGGGGGATTGATCATACGATAACAAACGATTACCTCGAACTGGGTGCCTCATTACTTCTGGAATTTCACTAATGTCAAATAAAAAAAATGAATGAAATAAATTGTATGAAATGATTTTCTCCAGAAAAATCTGTGACGTCATCTGCGAAGAGCAGCAATTATCAAGCTTTGTAATGTTGGCGTCGTGGGCAGAATCGGAGATACACTAACATGGTTTTCTATGGAGTCTCGGTATGTTAACATTTCACAACGGTTATTAAGAAAAAGTTTCTTTAAAAAAAAAAAATAACAAACGATCCAACTTAAATGTTTTGTAAGTATTTCTATAGCATATTTATAGAATTCTTTTTGCTCATGGGTGCAACACCTGTAAGCAATGACATCAGATTAAATAAGATAATCGATAAAATGCACTGAAAAAAATCGATAAGGTCGACTATTTTCTCGGCAGTCAATGGACGACTGCTTGAGTTGTTTATGTTACGGCATATCAAACCATATGAGATTATCTGATACCGGACGACAATACTGTTGGAAGCAGCAGCTGCAGTGTATGTTTTATTTCGCAACATAACACATGCAACAAATTTCAGATTTTAAAAAAATTCATGATACATCGGACCTGTTTCGGCGTAAAAAAATATCCTGATACTAAATCTGACTTTTATTTTTCGAGATTGGTTCTTATGTATTTTAAATCGTATGTTAGTCTTTTTCCTATAACATCTTGGGGGGGGGGCGTTCAGCAGTAAATGAAATCCCGCAGTCAAACTTGACCTCATTAACTCATTAAAACAAGCACCTGCTAAATCCAAGTAATTAAATAAATTCAAACGTGCTTCCGTTAGCATGTCGCAATAGGGCAATGGTTAACGTCGCACTTTTTTTTTTTTCACACTTTAATTTACAACTTTGCCTTAACGGTTCGGGTTCGGGTAAATTAAAGTGTGAAAAAAAAAAACGTGCGACGTTAACCATTGCCCTATTGCGACATGCTAACGGAAGCACGTTTGAATTTATTTAATTACTTGGATTTAGCAGGTGCTCGTTTTAATGAGTTAATGAGGTCAAGTTTGACTGCGGGATTTCATTTACTGCTGAACGCCCCCCCCCCAAGATGTTATAGGAAAAAGACTAACCCACATGCGGCGAGCGACAAATATTGAATATTTATCTTCCCGAAATCGAGCAAATTAAATAGACAGGCGAGCTTCGTTGTTAACTGTGAGATATTACGATTTATATGTGATATAAAAAGTTTTAAAAAGTTGTGAAGCGAGCGACCGCTTCTCTGAAAAAAGCCTTTTGTAGCCATACAGAAAAAGCGAACACACATACATACATACATACATACATACATACATACATTTTCGCTTTTATATATATAGATGAATGAAAAACACAGAATTGTCAGTTTAAACCACATTTGTCTTCTTAACCCTCTCGTGTTGAGTGTCATCCAACTTTTTTATATTCCAGCAGTAGTCTTCTAATATGTCAGAGTTCCATTTTCCTTTCTTCTATCTTTCCATCATCAACGCTCCTGTCCCCATCTGGCATCAACTGAAATGAATGGCTCTCGTCTTGGGGAAGCTCCATGTTTTGACAAGCTTCTGGGTTTAATCTTTACTCCTAATCTGAAATGAAACACGTACATCAAATCCGATGTCACTAAAAAAAAAAATGGTGGAATCATTCTACCGCTCCAGAATAAATCTTACTGCCGATACAATTCTCTACTTGCATAAGAGCCAAGTACGTCCTAGGATGAAGTACTTTTGCCACATCTGGGCAGGAGCTGCTAGAAACATCTTATCCTGCCTTGACAGAGTTCCAAATAAACTTTGTAACTTAATAGAGGATGTCCTTTTCTCCTTCCTGCTACCTCTTTTCCACAGAAGAGATGTTGCAGGCCTGTCTCTTCTCTGTCGTTATTTTCATGGCAAATGCTCATCTGCGCTCCAATCTATGGTCTCCCTTGCCAAACTTTAACAAAAAACACACGTTTAGCTGAAAACATTATCAATAATTTCCCCCAGTCTTTATCTGTGCCTAAACCTAAAAGTGAATTCCATGAACAAAGTTTCTTACTTAAAACTGTACACCTGTGGAACTCTCTACCGCTTGCCTGCTTTCCAGCTGACTACAAAATGGTCGTCTTCAAGTCCAACGTAAACAATTTCTTGATGAGCTGTCCCCTTAAGTAATTCAATTTACAAAATTGCCACTACTAACGATTACTACGATATTTTCCCATTGACTACTGTACAATGTTTAATCCTTATCCTTGAGTGGCATTCGGACCTTGATAAACGATGGCTCCTTTGGTAAAAAAAACAAATATAAAAAAACGTTTCGTCATCACTGAAATATCCTGATGGAATCTCTCGCCATGTTCATCACTCGCATCACTAAGATTCTCCACAAATTTCTCGAAAATGACAATTTTTCACAAAAGAACTGTACCAAATTTGAGAAAAAGAAGGCCAGAAATGGATGTTCGATGTCATTGTGAATATAAAAATGATGTCCTGTACTTTTTTAGTGTTGATAAAAACTCCAATCAGCAGTTTCTTTCAACCGAGTGCAAAACAGTACAAGAAATATCCAGTCCTGAAATCAACCATATACAATGAAAACTTAGACGTATGGTCTTCTTTCTTCTTTTCCTGCTATCTTTCAGACAATATAGATCTATGCATCACAATCCAGTATAGCTCTTTGACAAGCGCAACAAAAGACACACGCAACTTCCGTACGCATACATGTAGTGAAGCATACTTCCGAAAAGGCCAAAACAAATGTGTATTCAGTTTTCCCTGACATAAAAAGATAATTCTTCTTACACTAAAACGCTGGGGGCAGCAGTAGCAGCTGAATAAAGATATGCAAATGACCAAGCCGGTTGCGCAAAGTGATGTCACCGCAGACATAAAAAGACGCATGTGTCCGGAAAAAGAATGTTCGGCAAAGCAGGTGTTCAGACGAGTGGTGTTCGAGATGTGACGAGAGAAGTACGTGTTCGAGACGCGTTGATAACGTCAGAGCAGAGACGAAAAGTCACACGCGGTCGGAGAAGGATAAAATGAACTGTTTAAATATTTAGAAAAATGCGTTGTTGGAAATACTTGGTATAAAGATTTTTTTTTTTAAATAAAAAGAAAGTGAATCAAGTTCCCCCCATTTCTTTTTTTTTTGCGACAGATTTTACAACGTGTTGGGCTCGTTAAAATATAACGACACCGTTAAAAAATGGTAAACAACATAACATAGAAACTCTCTAAACTTTCATATTCTTTTATTTATATATCGTTGGTTATAGTTAAGATGGTCTGCTTTTTTTTACTTCCGGTCTCTACTGTCCATTTGACTGGGTAATTATACATTGTTAAGCAGACAAGAAAGTCATTCTTAACCTGGAGAAAGGGGGAGGCTTTCACGTCATCTGAAAGGAAGATAATCATTAATCAGATGAAACCATATCCTGCTTGTCATCGTCGTCCCATAGAGTAAAAACCGGAAATCAAAAAGAGCACATAATCTTAACTATAACATTTTGTAAGCTTTTATTCACGCCAAACAAGGTACACTGCCATTGTGACATTAGGGGCTACTGTGAAATAGGGGCCACTTTTAAAAGTGGAGAAGATGTGCAGTAAGATACTTGTTCACATTACATTTAAATTTCCACATATCGATACAGTTAGATCCGAGGAAATAGGGAGCAGGAAAAGTAATCCAAAGGTAAGCGGTTCGAGGAAAGAAACTATTATTAGGTTAGTGCAAAAATAATGTCGTTTTTGACGTTCAACTGTATATGAGAAAAAACGACATTATTTTTGCACCAACCTAATAGGATAGAAAAACTTCCGATATCTGAGGACCTCTACAATGAAGGGGTTGGATTTTGCTGCTTGTTAGGTTTGTGGTAGCTGTCTACGTTGTGGGGGCATAATTGTAGCAAATTCGTCGAAGCACACTCAGTTGAAGTACTTGTAAAAGAAACACAGGGATGCAACATTGTGGCGATGGAACAGGGTTTGGAGCTTCCGACATGTTGTGTTCTCAGATTATTAAAATCAACTGATCGTCGAGCGATGTTCTTGTGCAAGTTGAATGATGGACACAAAGTATCAAAGACTGTAATAAAAGAAAGGCAATATATTCCCGTGGATTAAATAAAGTTCAGTTCGGTTTAGATTCTCGGGTTAGATGTAAGGATTCCTAAGTTCGACATAAAGCAATGTGGGGACTATTAGATTAGAGACTCTTTTTTTTAAATCTGTCTAAAAGAGAGAAAGAAAGAAAGAAAGAAAGAAAGAGAGAGAGTGTGTGTGTGAGATAGATAGATAGATAGAGAGAGAGAGAGAGAGAGAGAAAGAGAGAGAGAGAGAGAGAGAGAGAGAGACTAGTGGTTCGTGCACCCGCACAGATATGGCAACAATACTCCATGGTGACTTTATATGGACACCAAATGCTGGCATTTTTTCTAGACTCGTAGAAGAAGTTAACCATTCTTTGCAGCAGACTTGGCAGTATCTTATATGCATTCGATTCCAATTCATGTCAGTTGTAAATATTAGGCTGAATGCTTTACCTTTCTCTACTAAAAATTTGCATTTACTAAATTAATGTTTTCGATATTTTACAATATACAACATACAGGATAATTTAACATATTAATATACGAGGCTCGTTCCAAAAGCCCTTCTATTTTTAACTAAAAAATAAAACGTTGAGTAGCTACGAAGATGGAAGTGGTACCATTAAAACGAGCTACCTTTTGTGCACCAGATTTTTTTTTTTCTACATAGTCACCACCATTTTCAATGCTCATTTGCCAGCCTCTTTTTGATGCCTAAGTCCCAAAAGTCCGGAGCACGCTTTGTCACTCACATCTCTGTTGCCACACTGAAATCGACAAACCCATCTCTTAACTGTGCTGACATCAACTGCATCGGCTTCGTAAACGTTCAATAGGCGCCGATGAATGTTGATTGATTCAATTCTTTTCTGTATGTGGAAATTTAAGAAATTTAATGACGCATCTCTGCTTCTGACGCGCGTCTATGACAGGAATTGCTTTCTTAGAGTCTCAAACCGTCAATATCTGCGACAGGAAGATAAGCTTTCGGGTAATATTGCGTAAGTTCAGTCATCATGACAATGCAATTTGCAATCCCCTCGGATAAATTTGGGCGGAATAAAAATAGAAAGCATTACTTTTCGAACGCCCCTCGTACATCATCAATACAAAACAAAACCCTCCTCAGCAAAACATTGTAAACAATTCAATGTATACAACTCGCGGAACACGCATTGCTATTTTATCAAAAATATCGGAAAGATGATGAATTTTTCATAGCTTTTCCAATAATATTAACACGTAAATGTACATAATAGACCCGATGAGATTTGAACACGCTATAGCTGATTCTATAGGTGACCATTTGGTCAATCACACCCGTTCAATGCACGAGTGTTATTTTCTAATTGTGAAATCTTACGAAATAATAAATCAAGCTATTATATTAAATATGGGATGTAAACACAAGATTATATCTCCTCGTAATCTGCAGTTCACCTCGTCAGTTACGGCTCACGTTTCGTCATTGGTTCTGATGGGAGAGTCATACGACGCGCATTCTTCTGTTTCAGGTTGTGTTCTCAGATTATTAAAATCAACTGATCGTCGATCGATGTTCTTGCACGAGTTGAATGATGGACACAAAGTATCAAAGACTGTGACAAATGGAAGGCAATATATTACTGTGGATTAAATAAAGTTCAGTTCGAAGTCCGGTTTAGATTCTCAAATTAGATATAAGGATTCCTAAGTTCGACATAAAGATTACTGAGTTCGACATAAAGATTCCTGAGTTCGACATAAAATTCCTAAGTTCGACAAAAAGATTCCGAAGTTCGACATAAAGATTCCTGAGTTCGACATAAAGATTCTGAGTTCGACATAAAATTCCTAAGTTCGACATAAAGATTCCGAAGTTCGACATAAACATTCCTGAGTTCGACATAAAGATTCTTTAGTTCGACATAAAGATTCTGAGTTCGACATAAAGATTCTGAGTTCGACATAAAAATGTTTAGTATATGTTCGGGGACTACACTTCATATTTTGTTGCCTTAGTCAATGAAGGATAAATTTGGTTGACAGGCAATGTTAATTTTTGTCTCAGGCAGGACCCTTTTTAGGAGAGCTGTATTCTTTCAACATTAAACACCAACCTTGTGTCTAACTCTGCCCTCATGTGGATACAAGTAAATCAGGAACATCGTGGATATTCAGCTTTCTTGTATTTTATCCGACTACGATGAACGGACATCAAGATGGCTAACAAGTCATCGTCAAAGTGGTCTCTGGGCCTTGATAATGTGGTGATGCCTTTGTAAAAAAAAAAAAAAAAAAAAAAAAAAAAAAGTCTAGATACAATCGCTGAGACGCTCAAAATACGCAACAACAACCATGACACAACTTCCATTAAAAAATCTGATAGCAGTCATTTATTTAAACTTGATATGAGTTATGTTAAAAATGAATTTGACAAAAGCACTCAAAACACCTCGACTCTACATTGTTTGCGACTGCTTCCAAGTGAAACGTGATATGCTGTTGTATTTAATAAGAGCAAACATTTTAAGTGTACAAATGAATTTTTCTGTACAACGTGAACCGACTAAGTAAAGCTTAAATTGGAACAATGTTGATTCACGCGGTAAACACGCATTTCTTGTTAGGATTGTTAACATAGAACAGGTATTCTGTCTTCCATTTTATCTTTGTTTTTTGGTTGGTTGTTTTTGTTTTACGGCATATCAACCCTTTTCAGGTTATTTGATGCCGAATCCAAAGATTTTGAAGAAACATTTTTTTAATAAAATATATTTGTTCAAGTCGGTTTCTATTTAACCCATAGTTGGGACCCTAACAGGTACTACCATTCCGGGTCAGAGTGGACCTGGAAGCAATGGTAATTAAAGGGTGGCTCCACACTCCCCAAAGCCCACAAGCTGGTGTCTCACCACTGGATATAGTTTAAGGTCATATCCAGGACCATATCTTTGCTATTTGGCCATATGAATTAAAGCCAGTCTGTTGACAGTAAACATGATTATCAGCGATACAAATTATCTTTTTTTATCGTTCCATCGTGTTGCAGTAGTAATAGTATATATATATATATATATATATATATATATATATATATATATATATATATATATACGATAGCATGCGTGTTATATATTTTGTGTCACGCTTACATCCGAGTGACTGTCGTTTAATTGCTATGGACTTCCATTTCTTGTAATAAATAATTTTACCAAGAATTCTTCATAAGTTTTGGTTTCGGTTATAACTAAAGGAACTCAAGTTATATATATATATATATAGATATCTTCTATAATATAAAGCTGAATGTGTGTGTGTGCGTGTGTGTGTGTGTGTGTGTGTGTGTGTGTGTGTGTGTGTGTGTGTGTGTGTGTGTGTGTGTGTGTGTGTGTGTGTGTGTGTGTGTGTCACGAATAGGCTCCTATATGGTTGACTATTTTAAAAAACTGATTACATATAATGATAGAAGATGTATCGAGACACAGGAATGGGTATTTTTGATCTGGCAGAACGGTCGTTCATTAAAATTGTGGCGTCTGCGTTCGCGCCTGGTCCACAAAGTATGGAAATAAAAAAAAATTTTAATTAAAAAAAACGTTTACAAGTGTTTTTGATAGAGATGTACATAAGAATAGTTTGATAAGTATGTTTTAACTTAAATAGGGATGGTATAATAAAATTGTGGGGTCTGCGTTCGCACCTGGCCTCCATAGAATGGAAATAGACACAAACTTTAATAAAGACTGTTCATATCTATCTGCGTAAGTATACTTTGATAATTATGTTTCAGTTTGAAGAAATATGGTATGATAAAATTATGGAGTGTTCGTTCGCGCCTGACCTCCATAGAATGGAAATATGTCACAAAGTTTAACAAGTTTTTTTTTAATATAGCTCCACAGAATATTGTGATAAGTGTTTCAGTGTGAACAGGTATGGTATAATAAATTATGGGGTTTATTTGTTTTATTTTCACTTTCATCATATTTTGCTTTGGTTTTGATACCCCCAAATTCAACCCAAATTTACAACCCTTCCTTTTCATAACCTATCATACTTTCATAAATCAGAGTTCATTTTCTGTAGGCTGTTTTTGAACCCAGTCAACGACGGGTACTTTTGCTAGTATATATATATATATATATATATATATATATATATATATATATATATATATATATATATGCACTACTGTACTTTTGCTAGTATATATATTGAAATCGCAACTTTATAATATATAAAAATCGATAAAACATTGACTATATAATATTACATACGAAATCTTCAATAATATAAATATAATATTTAAGCGTACTTTACGGCCGGGCTACGCCAGGCGTCCCTGCTAGCTTAGATAAATACTTTTTTCAGTTTTAACAAAAAAAGCTACAATAATATCAGAGAGTCTCCGTTTAAACTGAACATCTACAGAATGCCAACATCAATATATTACATATGAATGAGTCCCCTGTGGAATTTATACAGGTCCCGCTGCTGCTGCTGCTGCTGCTGCTGCTGCTGCTGCTGCCGCCGCTAATACTACTACTACTACTAATAATAATAATAATAATAATAATAATAATAATAATAATAATGGAATAATAAATGACTGTCAGGGCCAATACTATTAAGAAAAAATGACCCTTTCTTCTTCCGTAAAAATAATTGTCATCTGTAATATCGTAGACTCGGTCCGCGAATGAAAGGAAAGATAAAGACGAAAAGATAAACCAGTGTATTCAGAGTATAAAAAAGGGCCTTTATTATGGCGATTGCCGGGAGCTGGTGTCTTGTTGAAGTAGGAAGTGGGAAATACAGAAATAAAGATTGCTGAACTCACACAAGAATTGGAGAAAATTATGTATATTAAATTGAAAATATTACAAAGAAAAGGTTCTTGCAAAACTAATTGTGTTTGCGGCTTTAGAAGTCCAATAAAAAGTTATTTATCGTCCAAAAGTCTTGGACGGCTCCCTGAAAAAGTTCAATCAAAATTCGGCGGCAAATTTAGGAGAGATTTTCCATAGTTGTTTATAGGACGACGATTGATTCAAAAAGAGGGCGAATCTGTTTTTCCAGAATTCTGCTTATATTAAATGTTTGTTGATTGGCCAAGGAGCTTTATCCTAGCTAATCAAAATAGGGCTTTCAGAAAGGAGAAGTGGTCGATTAGTTTGAACAAAGGGAGGTAACTACTTTTTTTTTATATTATTTCTCACTGAGTGACCTTTTTATTTCCGTTAGACGAAGGACTATCAGACATGCGTATTTGATATCTCAAGATCCCATCTTTAAAAAAAAGAGGGTGGAAGGTGATAACGTCGTACGAACATGAAATTACCTTAGCGTATTATGATTATATATAGATTATCAGTATTTTTAAATATTTGAAAAGTTTGTTGAATGACTGAAATACTAAGTCCTCCTTTTAGTTTATTCTAATTCCTTGCTGTGTGGGTAATATAAATATTTTTTTGCGTATGAGGTCTGACTATTTTGTTTGTTCCTTATGTATTTTAACGTCATTCTGTGTTGCGTTTCTGCTATAAGCTGTTTCTACTTGTGTGAGCAAAATGAATGCATAAAACTGACAGGTTGGAAATAAACTTACAAAGACAAAAAGATTTTACGTAACTTGTTTTCCTCGTTTTCTTTATTTTTGTTTTCTTTGCTTTTTATAACTTATTAAAACAAAAAAACGCCCTATGGTTACCCACTTGTATTTACGCATGCGCATAAACAATATAGTCATTGCCGGTCTGTCTCGATCGAATCGTTACGCCTATTCACTTGAGATTCCAAAAAAAAGCAAAAAAAACGGAAGTTTCAAATGAAAGACGACCTCTTACAACATGTGTGCAAAAATATAACTCGTGTGTGCAGCAATATATAAAGGTGACTTAAAGTAATAAATATGTGACCATTAGGAAAAGAATTTATGTCGTCAGAAAAAGATAGATTGCTATAACATAGCGCGTATGGCGGCCATATGTAAATACCGAGCCATGGGCGTAGTAAGGAAAAAGGAGGACTATAAAAAATAGAGAGCACGTTCGAGAAGACGATCACGTGAGAGACATCACATCCACAACGAGAAGTTATACGTGGCGGGAGAACGGGGAAATAAATGTTGTACAACAGAAAATAAACGAGTTGAAGTTCTTTTCTGTTCTTGGTCTCCTTTGTGACTGAGACTACAACGTGTTGAGTAACGTCATACTGGAAGAAGAAGAAGAAGAAGAAGAAGAAGAAGAAGAAGAAGAAGAAGAAGAAGAAGAAGAAACAGATTTCTCTAAAACATTTGTAAAACAGGCAAACGGATGCAGCATTGCGGTGATGAGACAGGAGTTAGAGTTTGGTTGACAGCGTGAAGCCTGGAGATTTTTTTGAGACCCTATCTAAGAAAGAAAGAAGGAAGACTAGTGGTAGATAATATATATATATATATATATATATATATATATATATATATATATATATATATATATATATATATATATATATATATATATATATTAGTGATGGGATGATTCCAACATTTTTCCGGATTCTGATAAGATTAGCGATTCTGTTCTAAATTCCCAACTCCAATATAAGTACGATTCCAATTTTGATTCTTTTAAATTTTCTTAACATTTAATTAAACATGGTAATTTTTATTAGTAGTAATTAAGATTAAGCCTTCTCTTATTTGCTCATAAAATTAATTTTGTACATGTTATTATTATTTCCTTTTTTTTTTTTTCATTATTACCAGTTATTATATAAATAAAGTTGGGTTTGTATTACTGTACACATAGATTCAAAAAAGTTGTCAAAAAACAAATATAGAACAAATAAATGTTATCAAAGGCAAGATAAGTTACTTTTCTACTTAACTGGATATATTTTTTGTGTTTTTATTCAGTGTAACATGTTTATTCAGCTCGAAAAACATGCAGTGTTTAGCGATGTATTGGAAAATTCAAGATGGCAGCCGACTCTCTCTCGGAGAGGGTACGTTTGGGAAAAGGTATTATAAATAATAAACTAGACAAAATACTGTTAGAAATTCACTCAATATATGTTACCGTGACATAAGTTGACATATATTCGGTTGTTTTCTAACAGTATTTTGTCTAGTTTATTATTTATAATACCTTTTCCCAAACGTACCCTCTCCGAGAGAGAGTCGGCTGCCATCTTGAATTTTCGAATACATCGGTAAACACTGTATGTTTTTCGAGCTGAATAAATATGTTACACTGAATAAAAACACAAAACATATATCCAGTTAGGTAGAAAAGTAACTTATCTTGCCTTTGATAACATTTATTTGTTCTATATTTGTTTTTTGACAACTTTTTCGAATCTATGTGTACAGTAATACAAACCCATAAAGTTTTCCCTTATTTCCTCATAAAATTACATTTGCATGCATGCATGGTTATTGAAGTGAGCCGGACACACGTACGCTCACTTTTTATTGATCTTGTAGTAGGTACGTTCAAAATGAACGCCGATGCTCAAAATGTATAAACATTTTGACCCCTCCCTTTACTTAAAAATTCACCCAAAATCAGGAAATTAACCAATTTTAATGAAATTTTCAGTATTTATCAAATAATGATCACGGAATAGAATAAAGTAATTATTTTTATTTAATTCTGAGTGTTTAAACAAAAATACCTTTACTAAAGTTATGGTCTTCAGTAGTAAATAAAAAACGCAAAAATTTAATTTTACTTTTTTATATATATAAATGAAGCATCGTAATTTGTAACAATAAAAATTTTAAAAAAATAATTATTACAGGAACATTACGAAAAAAAAGCCCCTAAAGTCCGTATTAATGAATTCGATATAACTCGAAGAAAAATAAATTTCTCAAACTACCGATGTTACCATTGAATTAAGCATTGTTTATTTAATATTTTCACACAAAAAATTATAATTGCAAAAAAGATTTCTACTTTTTTTCTTTTTTTTTTTTTTAATTACAGATTTCGCATAATAAGATTTTAATAATTTCCTTGCTCACAAGAATGTGAAACTTCCGGTGTAACATAACTTTTATATAATATTGGCCAATAATTAAAAAAAGATTAATTTAAAAACAGGAACATAGAAAAATAATTAAATTAAAAAATGGTAAAATTTATACAAAAAATTACAATAGAAATGTACGGATGCCAGTCTGGGGGGAAAAAAACCCCAGCACCCCTCTTTCCTTTTAATTACATGACGTCATTCTCAGGCAGCTTTTCGACTGTCTCAGATTTTTTACCTCCGTATATTCCGTATTTCCAAAAGTATGGTTTGTTGTGGGTTTGTGAACGGCAAAAACACTCGGTTTTGGGTCAATTCAGCTATTTTTTGTGCAAACAAGGTGTTTTTGTGTGTGTGTGTTTTTATTTAATTCAATATCTTAGGATTTTACTTTACTAATTATCTTTGAAATAGAGCCAGAAAACTAATATTTATCTCTAAAGGGATTTTTACAATGAATTTATTTAACTTCAAAATTTAGTTGAATTGGTTAGCTCGCTTTTTTTCACGTGTACAAATTTTTTTTTTTTCTTTTGGAAATTAAGTTTAGTCCTTAATCTTTCAAATACAATCAAAAAGTAGTCGGAAACCTACAAAAAAATTATGATAAATCTGCTTTCAAAACTAGGTTCCCCCATCCTTATTCATTTATTTTTGCCCATACTTATCTTATAGTGAATGACTTCATAGCATTAGGGATAGGCAACGTTTCCGGTAATTTAACGCAAACTGTTTTATTTTATTTTTCTTTCTTTTCAATCTACAGTGAAAAATTAAATGACATGATAAACAAAAGCTTAATTTATTCAAGTACTTCACCTCTAAACACAAATGCCGACAAAATCCTACGATACAACCACCACACATGCTTGTCATTCAGTATTTCAGAGGTGGGACATACGAAAATGCACCCACTTGAGAACATTATTTAACATGCGCTTAGCGGGGCGTCTTTTGTAAGTTCTGTTTTCTTATCCTTTCAAGTTGAGTCATAATCCTTCTTGTTTCCTGACCAGAACGGTCTAAAACTTAATATATATATGTGTGTGTGTGTGTGTGTGTGTGTGTGTGTGTGTGTGTGTGTGTGTGTGTGTGTGTGTGTGTGTGTGTGTGTGTGTGTGTGTGTTAACAAAATCGAGGCATCAAAGAATGGATTGATAGCAACAAATAGTGTATTTCATCGTGCGTTACAATTGTTTCAAGACCATTCGGACAAATTCAAATCCTATATCGTTCGAAAATTTTCACAAGAACAGCCTATCATCAGACGTTTAAAAAAAACACTTTTACAATGAACAATATGGAATCCATTTCCCATTTTAAGGAAAATTATGACAAAATATTTTAACTACATCTCTTCCTTCCAAGGTTTTTTAAAAGGTTTTTCATATATATATATATATATATATATATATATATATATATATATATATATATATATATTATAATAATTATTAAATACCTACAGAGATACGAACCCCGGTAACAGAAGTCATGACTGACTTCATTAGCCAGCACTGAACCACTCGGTTACCGTCAACCGCGAGAGATGAAATTGAATTTAAACATTTATTCTTATTAAATGCTTTTAACGTCAGTCAGAGTGATCTAATCATTATATAACGATCTATGCATATGAGCTAAGTTGACCGACTTTATTACAAATGAAAGTGCTCTACGATAAGAAATAAATTTCTTAAAGAGGCTGACATTATTATATACTATAATAATTATTAAATATCTACAGACACTAGTGTCTCATCCTTTCGGGAACCATCAGTACAGGGTGTCACGATCAACGCCAGTCGAGAGATTGTAACCACGAGAATAGAATATATATATATATATATATATATATATATATATATATATATATATATATATATATATATATATATATATATATATTAGTCTGACTGCTACTGTTAGTTTATTTATAGCGATGGGGTAATGATTCATACGTTTCCAAGCACAAGACATTATGTGGTCGAATAATTTTTAAAGGAAATCGCTCCAGACAATGCATTAAACTATTAGATGTAAGGAGCGAAATCAAAATTACTTCAAGGTCAAAAACTAGCTGACGATAAGTATTAGATAAATTCCAACTAGAAAACAGAAATTATTTCTCTTTTGTAAGAAACATCGCTCATGGAATATGAAAACTAAACGAGATAAAAAGGGAAGCAAGCGTTACGAGGTTGAAAAAAATTTAATTCGTTGTAATATTCTCTCTCTTTCTCTCTCATACACACACTCTTTTTCTCTTTCTTTCTCACGCACTCTCTCTATCTCTCTCTCTCATATTCTAACACATGCACTCTCTGAATCTCTCTCATGCTCGCTCTTTCTCTCACTCTCTCATACACACACGCTCTCTTTCTCTTTCTTTCTCTCTCATACACATGTACTCTTTCTTTAACACACACGCTCTCTCTCTCTCTCTATATATATATATATATATATATATATATCATACACGTGTTCGCTCTCTCTCTCTCTCTCGTCTCTCTCATACACACACGCTCTTTTTATCTATCTTTCATACACACACCCCTCTCTTTCTCTCTATCTCTCTCTATCTATCTATCTATCTATCTATCTTATGTAATAAAGAAAGAACAGAATAAAAAGACGGAAATAATACAGTATAGAGGAAAGGAAATATCGTGTTATTTTACTATAATTATTGCGAACACTAAATCTGATTGTGGCACTGCTGGTTGTGCACAAAAAAAAAACTCAGAGAGTATTGAGAACCCTAACACCGTCAAATCCTCACACGAAGGAATTTGACTTCTCCAGATACTCATTTTCCTTTCTTAAAACAAAAAAGTAAAAACTAAATTTTTTACTTGTATCTCCCCCTCAAACAAGGCAAAGTGGCACTGGGGTGTAAAAGGCTACTGTGAATTACGGACCATGCCTACAGTGACACGCTAAGTAGGGAGTTCAGCAGCGAGATGTCGTTTCACGTTACATTTAAACCTCTGCATGCTAGTGTCGTCAGGGAAGCAGGTTACAGAAAGAGAATTACCAAGTCTAACTGTCTGAAGGAAGAAACTTTCGGAATTGAATGCTCTTTGGCATCAGGGCACATCTTAAGCGAAAGGATGGGATTTTGTTGCTCGTCAGGTTAGTCGTGGTTATCTACGTCGAGAGGGTACTAGTGCTACGAGTTCGTCAGAATACACTCCATTAAAGTACTTGTAAAACAAGCACAGGGTGCAACATTGCGGCGATGGGGCAGAGGTTTAAGCTTAGTTGATAGTGCAGGACTTATTAGAGTAGAGACTCTTTTTTGAACCTGGTTCAATAGAGATAAACTATGGGTGATACACCGACCCATATGTGGCGACAATCTTCCATGCATCGGCGAATGATTACCTTGTAGATATGTATGATACAGTCGGGTGTGACTAATTTCCTAGCGCGATAGAGAGATCCCGCCTACTTTGCAGCAGCCTTGGCAATATCTACTATGTGTAATGTTGTCGTTATATTTTCACTCGGACGCACACATTGCATGCAGAGATATTCGCAAAGAAAGAAAAAAAAATAGAATTCGACTTGTTTCCTTTTTTTTCTTTTTTTTTTTTAGTTGAAATGAAGGGCCTTTATCCATGGTACTTTTCAAACGACGCCTGCATCTTGATTTCACAAGTATCTTCGTTTCGCGGGGTTTTCAAATCTCTCTCGCCGGTACGTGTTTCACCTCGCTCTTGCCAGCCACCATGCCATACTTTCATCTCACGCAGGCACGCAGAGACAGCTACGAATTGCACTTTACCGTTATTAAATCTTATTATAAACTTTTCTGCTGTGTGTGTGTGACGCGGTTTATCTCAGCCTACAGGCAACCCACACGGGCAAGTTAAGTAGCTTATGACCCAGCGGATGTTTTAGTGATATTTATATCCATGTTTGGTGTATGGAAATGCAAAAAAATATGCAAAAAAAATAACGATTTACTAAACAACGTTTTATTTACTGGATGTTTTTCTGGTATTCACAGGAAGTTATTATCTTCCTTAGGAAGTTCGATTTACTCTGTGTGTGTGTGAGGGGTATATCTCAGCCTACAGGCAACCCACCCAGGACAGTTAGGTACCGAAATAAAGCTTATGACCCAGCGGATGTTTTAGTAATATTTATATCCATGTTTGGCGTATGGAAATGCAAAAAAATAGCGATTTACTAAACAACGTTTTATTTATTGGATATTTTTCCGGTACAAGAACCCAAGTTTGCCCAGCTGGGCAAACTTGGGTTCGTACTTAAAATGGTTTTAAAATGAACGAATATCAAAGAATTATCAAATTTGTTTTGCACACTTGCTATACTGACTGAAGATATTGTAAAAAGCTACGGATTGTTTGTTTCGTCATAGATGGTTTAAATCAGGCATGTCAAACATGCGACCCGTTGCAAGCTTATGTGCGATGTGCAGAAACTATTTTAAGTAACTTTTAAAAGGATATAAATAAAAAATATCAAAATAAGAGAAGGACGCCCGGCATTGCCCGGCCGTAAATTATGCTTAAATATAATATTTTGATTAATGCAGATTTCGTATTTATTATTATATTATATTGGACCCAATATATAGTAATGATTTTAAAAGTAAACAAAAAAATATTACTCGTATGCCACTACCGAGAATCAAAACCAAAACGTTTAGCTTATGATTTACTTTTTCTCTTTTGTGTGTCATGAGTAAGTTGCTGGAATCCATATTAAATAAAGAAGTAGTCAACCACATCAGCAGAAATAAGCTCCCTAGTGACATGCAATATGGTTTCCGTTCTTCTAGATCTACAGATGTGCTAACGGTTATATCTGATAGGATTAGTGAATCTCTCGACAAAGGCTTCCTTTCTAGGGCAATTGCTCTTTACATATCAAAGGCCTTCAATAAGGTATGGCATAAAGGCCTAATTCACAAGATTTCCAGCTACGGTATAACTGGAAATGTTTCTCAATCATTAAATCATTTCTCTCTGATAGGTTCATAAGAGTAGTAATTGATGGGCAAAAATCAGAGGCCCAGAGTATTAATGCTGGAGTTCCTCAGGGGTTCATCCTGGGCCCAACTCTCTTCCTGATCTACATCAATGATCTCCCAAAACACATACTTAAACCATTCGTTGACATCTATGCTGATGACACGACCATCTATGGCAACACATCAAAGGCCGTAAATGACAAAGTTCTCTCTGATTCTCTCTCTTCTGATCTTGAGCGCGTGGTACAGTGGGGGAAGAAGTGGCTGGTTACTTTTAATGCATCCAAAACCAAGCTCCTATCTTTACATCATCAACGCTCTGATCCCCATCTGGCATCAATTGAAATGGATGGATCTCGTCTTGGGGAGGCTTCATGTTTTGACAAGCTTCTGAGTTTGGCCTTTACTCCTGATCTGAAATGGAATACGTACATTGTCTGTTGCCCAACGATAATACATCGTCTGTTGTTGGAGCGATAAATGTTTTGGTTTCGATTCTAGTTGACGGTACCCAAGTCATTTTTTTTTTTTTTACTTTTGAAATCACTACAATATATTAGGTACAATATAATATCCAATACAGAATTAACTTTTGTAAGACAACATGTATGTTTCTATTGCATTCTTGAATCGGACCAAACTATTGCATTTGTTTGTTTTTTTTGGGGGGGGCTTTCTTTTTTTACTTGAAAGTCACCATTTATCAAGGCCAGGAGGCCATTCAAGGATAAGAGTTAATAAGTGCTAGGTAGTTGGTAAGACAACTCAGTGATGATCAGTAATGGTGGAACTTGGGTAGGGCTTAGTTATTTAAGATAACAATATTTTTTTAAACGCCTTCAGTTATAATTGTAAGGGTGCGGTTGTTTTGACAACACAAACTCACTTCTATGACCCTTGGGAGACACTGAGTGATATGCCTGGTTTAAACGATTAGCTATTTAATAGCTTTGCTAAGGAGTTTATGCCTTGTTTGTCTGCATACCTACATGTTTGTTTGTTTGTTTGTTTGTTTTTTAGTCCAACTAGGCAAAACTGCATCAACCGAACATCTAATTTTCACAAAAGTACGCCGCCATAACATGTATCTATTCAAGCGTGTGGTCCACATACAAAATGTGAACAATATTCATATGTATAAAAAAATAGAAGAAGGCGAAATGAAAAAAAAAGGAAGAAGTCATCTTTATTTATTACCAGACGAACCGTGACTCCAATGTTGATGCATTGAACATTAGTGTGTACGTGTTCTAAATCGATTGGGGAAGTGAATACAATTTAAAGTACATCCTGGGATTTAGAAAACAAACTTAAAATAAATTGGCGAGGTTTCACGAATAAGCTTCAGAGATGGCACTTACAACAACAAATAAACACAGCGTTTTACTACCTCAAACACTGCTGCTGTTCGTGCTGTTGAGGAGGGGGTGGATATCATGTCTCAGGATTATCTAATCTTTGCCTGGTCGCGGCTATACGTCAACCTGCAGGACTGTAGGTTTTTATCCCCCCCTCCTCCGAAACCGAGCGAAGTAAGACCCAGAAGTTACATACGAAGTCGGGGAAGGTTTAGTTCGCAACTCACAAAAGAATGGTATGGAAGCAACGCTGCTACTTTCGTTCCATTGACTAGTCTACTTACTACACACAGAGGTAGAGACGACCAGAAGGCGACGGATCCTAATGCCAACTTTTCCTGGATTTTCATCAGAGTCCTGTTTGCGATCCTAATATCGCTTGTTTACAAATCTGTTCGCCATGGGTGGCTCTGCTAGGAACAGTGTAGCTCTAACATTGACACGTCGCTACCACCCCTAACACGATGACGAAAAGTTGAACTTTAGGGGCGCTGTTGATGATAAGTGTATTCATGTTATCCAATCAAAACCCTTGGTGCCATGGTGACTTGACAAAGATAACCATTTACGAGTAGATTAATTATCTGTGTGATCTATTTAGCGGCGTCGTTCTCTTACTCTTACCAGCTACTACTACCTCTATTATTTTTTCTATTCCAACCAATTCTCGTCTTTCGTTCTTTCTCCCACTAACTAATACATTCGGTGTTTTAGTGGCATGCAAGCGTCTGGTGATTCTCAGAGCCAACTAATACATTCAATGTGCAAGCAAGCAAGTAAGATGAGCTCACCTCTAGTATAATATAGATATATGTAAATATTATCTATGTACACAATTTGAACCATTAAAAAGAGCAACAAATACATTATGGAGATTTTCACAGAAATAATATTTCGGTGACATTGAAATATTCTTCTTTTCTTTTTCTTCTTTTTTAAGAAAGCAGATAATACTATTTAATAAACTTTCAGTTAAGAAAATAAAACGGAAATAACTGTTATTTAAGAATAACAAAATATTTTGTGATTGTTTGTGCGGAAAGTAGTGATGGGACGATGCCAATATTTTTCCCGATTCCGATACAATTACCGATTCCGATTCTTTATAAATCTCTAAATATTTAACGATATACTTGCATTTTTTTTTTCTCTGATTACCGTAAAACACACACACGTTAAATGTGCAGGTATTTTCCTAAATGTAAAAATATACTTGTAGAGGGACAATCTCTCAATTCTAGATCCACTGGTGGTTTCAAATTAATAAATATTTATTATTTTATCATTAATGCCAGCAATAGAAGATTTAGCTTTAACCAAAACTAAATAAAAAAGACAATTAAGAGAATCGTTTTAGCATCGGAAAATCAGTATAAATTTTTCCGATTCCGATACCCTCATATATTCCGATTTTTCCGATTCTCGATTCCGATTTTTATTAATCGTCCCATCACTAGTCGTTAGTTATTATGCTGAGCTAACTTTGGTCACGTATTGATCAATCAAGAGACTCAGCGTATTAATTTTCTAACAGTTTTTTTTTTTTACGCTGACACTAACGAGGACACAGATGTCCAATTTGCCAACAGTAAAACATCATCATTTTCCTACTTCCTGTCGTCAGGCGCCTCTTGTTGGCGACTTAAAAGCATGATACAACGATAGCATGTCACGCGCATGTCACACGCATGGCACACGCATGGCACACAGAGAAACTGTATTTTCTCACAAAGAAACTAACCTTCCTCTTTTTCAAAGGAGAACAAGTTCAATACAATTACCTATGTTATACGAACTTTTAAAGATGTGTTCATACATATCTCTAGATAAAGGTAGATAAATTTGGATGTACTCCTAAACTAATTAATCCATCATTATATATTTTGGAACACATCTTCTATGCGTAAGGAGTCGTAATCTGGGCTATATTTAGTTTAATCTAGTTTTATGCCAAGAGATACCAGATGCTTTCAATATGTTTCCGTACTTCTTGAAAATTCAGTGTGTTATTGCTATACATCTTATAAGATGACTGACCAATTTTTATGATTTCAGGTTAAAATGAACAGCTACAGCAGGAATTAGAATACACCCTAATAACGCCTTATTGTCACAGCTAGTAAATTTTAAAAATGCAATCTGGACGTGAGGACACTCTAGAAGAATGATATCCAATAAAATACTGTTTTAAACTTGGAAAAAAATGTCAGTGTGGTTATTTGCGAGGAACTGCAGATGCGGAAGATTTGCACAGAGGTTGTCCCAACAGTGCTCCATCCTTGTCACAGACTATTTGACCAAGATGAGCATCAAGACAGTTCCTCACCCTCCCTATGGTCCAGACCTTGCTCTCTGTGACTTTTTGTTTATTCCCTAAGCTGAAGGAAAACCTTAGAAGCTGTCGTTATGAGACAATTGAAGAGATGAAAGCAGCTGTGGCGAGGATCATTGACATGCCTTGAAGAAGAGAGGACTTCCATGGGGTTTTCCAGTTGTTGGAACGGTACAACAAGTGCATTGCAGCAGGAGGCGATTACTTTCAAGAGGACTAGATTTTTATTTAAGTGCTATCGATAAAAGTGTCTATACAAAAAAAGTCTGGAAACTTATTTAAGGCACCTCATAAAAAATAGATGGAAAACATTCATGAAAATTCAGATACTTCCGATTTTGGGTGAAATATCAATAAGGAGGATTAGAGATTCCCTAATTTTAAGGGTTTTTTTTTAGTTTTTTATAAGGGGTTTTAGGGGCGTAATATGGGCACAAGCTTGGAATTGGAAATCAATTAAGCAAGATTCCTCGAATTTTATTTTCTTCTTAAGATTCTTCAATTTAAGTTTAATTTTTTTTTTATATATATATATATAATCAAAATGATGTAATGAATTTTTATCAAATTTGGAATAAGGATTCTAGACATAAGATTTAGTAGCATTATATCTCGATGTAGCAACAATGCAACATTTATACGTCCAGTCGTTGAATACTTTCCGACTGTTTACTATGAGTGCCCGCCGACATGACATTTATACGCACTTAATTTTCTTCAATTGAATTTCTCACTGGGTTACAGAAAACAAGTGGAGTTGGGCAATGTAGAGATCGCTGTTTTCTTCATAGCGCTCTCTTTTAATACAGGTGCTACATTATTTTCTTTGCCTCGCAACTATCTAAGTTACTCATTATCTGAAAGTACTTCTTTTAACCTCCTCGGCCTAACAATAATAATATATCTAGGGAAATGGTAGAAACACTAGAGGACGACCTCCAATCTGTAGTGGAATGGGGACAAAAATGGATGGTCACATTTAATGCTGCCAAGACTAAACTTGTTTCCTTCAATAATTTCAAGAAACTTTCTCTACCACCAATAGCAATGACCAAAGATTCATTAACTGAAAGTACCTCTTTTAAACTCCTCGGCCTAACGTTCACAGGAAACATGAGTTGGAACAATTACATTGAGAGCATTGCCAGGACCGCTGCGAGGAAGGTAGGCTCTCTCTACCGTGCTAGAAAGCTACTAACGCCCGAAAGTATCCTGTACCTCTATAAGGCCACCATTCGCCCATGTATGGAGTATTATTGTCATATTTGGGCTGGTGTATCTGCTACTAGTCTCTCGCTCCCAGACAAGGTTCAAAAGAGAGTCGCCAACCTGATATGTCCTCAACTGTCATGTAAGCTTCAGCCTCTGTCCCATCGACGAAATGTTGCATCCCTCTGCCTGTTCTACAAGTATTTTAATGCTGAATGCTCCGACGAACTGCAAGCACTTGTGCCCCCTCGGCGTAAATATCCCGACAACCCTGACAAGCAGCTTAATCCCACCCCTTCACAGAGTTACAGGCGAAAGGGCTGTCCCCTTTTCCCTGTAAATAAGAAGATTAGATAAATGGAAAATGAGATTAGGATAAGCCGAGACTCGAACCCTGTAAGCAAGGTTCAGAAATTGGAATGTTAGAAGTTACCTATTGTTAAATTCCACATAAAATAGTTAGATATTGTTTGTATTGTAAAAATAATTTGATTGTTCGCTTTTTTATGAAAACTGAATTAAAAATGTCAGCTAAAAAGAATGAACAATACAAATTAAAAATATACTGTAAGAAAATAGGTTATGTTAAAAAAAATAGGTTAGTTGAGAATTCTTTGTTGCAGAAGTGTGTTTTGGACAAACGTATGCATGGCCACGTGAGTTGGTCACGTTTTTGAACCACACATCTTACGTCATAGCAAAAAGGGAATTCTCAATATAGGAGCTAGTATTAGTTAGATCAGGCAGTCGGGTAGTAAAGTTCGAACAGTCAGCAGAGTCGGTCGGAAAGATCTGACATGGTCAGAGTAGGGTCCCCTTAGAAGCGAAGGGGTAGAAGTTTAACCATGTAGAACCAATTTTAATTTCTGACGTCATCATCATTTCGACCGGTCAAATGAAATAAAGAATCACCATCGATATTTGTAGCTGTTTGCCTTCGTGTCGTCATTCAATAATTGACGGTAATGTGTTAATCATCTTAATATGAACTTTGTATAACCCCTTTCCAAGTAATGTGTCTCCCTCCTCCATCATAAATAATTATTCTCCCCCTCTGATGTAAAAGAACAGCAATACACATTCATTCAATAATGAATTCTCATCATCCTCTCAACCTGTTATAAATGTCTTGTCTTCCTCATCCTTACATGCATCCGATATATGATCCCCAATATGAAACCCTCTGCTGTACAACAACAGTAGAGATCCCTAGATGTAAGAGAACTTTCCCAATAACTGCTAGACTTTGCAATTCTTTGTTGTCGAAAGTGTATTTGGAGAACGTGTGCTGAGCCACATGAGTTGGTCACGTTTTGGAACCACACATCTGACGTTATAGCATTATATTATTACATGTATTACATGTATCTGATATATGATCCCCAATATGAAACCCTCTGCTGTACAACAACAGTAGAGATCCCTAGATGTAAGAGAACTTTCCCAAGAACTGCTAGACTTTGAAATTCCCTTCCGGGTCCCTGCTTCTCCAACTGTACTGACATGCAGAAGTTCAAGTGTAACGTGAACCGACATCTTTCTCCCCAACTCCCTACATAGTACCCCTGTAGTTTAGGTCCCTGATAGTAGCCCTCTACATCAAAGTGGCAATGTGCCTTGTTTGGCGTGAAAAAAATAAAATAAAATGATGTTTGGTGGTTTCTTTATCTCGTTTTAAATTCAGTATATACACTACCCATGCAATATGTTTCTAGATTAGGATTATTTTATGGGAAGACAGTGTCCAGTGTTTTAGTTAAACGCTAGCGGGGGTGGGGGCGGCTTTGCCAGGTCGAAAAATACGCTTATGTATGATATTTTAATCTGTTCAGTTTCCGTATATATAATTATAGAGTCGTGATATCAAAAGTAAAAAAAAAGTATTTGGGTGTCATCAATTAGAATCGAAACCGAAACCAAAACTGTAACATTCAAAGCTGGTGACGTTACCACTGTACCAATGTGACACGCATATGAACTGATTAAAAATAAACTAAGATGAATATAAAAAATGTATAACGATTTTTTTCAATTTTGACTCATTTTTGACTTGTTGAAAACTATTTTTACGGGGTAAAGATTCATGAAAAAAAAAACGGTTCATAAAAAATCCAATCATTTGAGGCCCCTAGCGCCGCTCTGCGACTTTTAGTTTGGGAAGAGATAAAGTTTAAAAATATGGAAACAGACAGACAGACAAACATAGTGAGTTTCATAAACATCACCAGCTTTGAATACTATAGTTTTGCTTTCGGTTTCGATTCTAGCTGATGGTACCTAAATACTTTCTTTTTACTTTTCAAATCGCAAGTCTCTAACAATATATACGAAATCTGGACGAATTAAAATACCATATTTAAGCGTGTTTTACGATCAGGCAAAGCGGGGAGCCCCCCTTGTCCGCTAGTTCCTACTAAAATAAAAAAATATATAAGCCTACATATATCGAAATCGCTTATATCTATATTTATTTACAAACATCAAGTAATATTGGATCTAATAACTTTATGGTTTTAAGACAAATTTTATGTGGATACAATGTATATGTGTGTGTGTGTGTGTGTGTGTGTGTGTGTGTGTGTGTGTGTGTGTGTGTGTGTGTGTGTGTGTGTGTCAAGGGTGGCTCTGTGACCGAGTTCGAATCCTTCGATGAGTAATAATCGTCACTTCCTGCACTGATGCTTACGACGGCATCAAACACTAGTATCTGTAAGTATTAAAATAATTATTTATAATCATTTCGCCTCTTTAAGAAGTAAGGGCATTTCTGCATGTCAGTGACATGAGGCGAGTGTGTGTATCTTAGTTTAAAGAACCGTCGACAGATGTCACTTGTCAGTCAAAGAACAAGGGTCGAGAACTCTTCCTTTTCTAAAAGTGCGTGCAAAT